>NC_056485.1:17279395-17525987 GCF_008729295.1 Plectropomus leopardus | reverse complement strand
TTAAAAACAAAGAAAAAAAACAAAACAGCATAATCCTAAATATAAAATAATATCATTAATAATAAATATTTATTGGAAACATTTTTCAAAACTTTTTTGGATGATTATCTAATAATCAACTTTTACTGATTCTTTGTAATTTGTAGTACACTTCTTGCCAAGTTGCCTTTTTTCCCATTTTTTAAAAGAAGAAATCAAACCAATTTGTTCAGGTTTCAAAGGGTCAGGTACCTTGTGAAAGGCGTCTGAATGCAGCACAAGAAAACTGACGCCAATCCAATTTAAAAGGGTTAAACTGATATTGATTTTTTTTAGGTGGCTAAAACACATTTTGCTGCAGCTCCTGTCCACAGCAGGACATTGCTTCGCCCTCCTCCTCCAAAATTGGGGCGAGCTGACTGACATCTACTGTCACACGATCCCTTTAAGCAGCAGAAACACCGGATCATACATTTCGAATAGTGCAGTCTTTTGTTGGAACCTCCTCGCCTGCATCGTTTAAACTCTGTGACCTCAGTTTATGGCGCAGGCTTTCTGGTGTAAACTAGTCGTCTCCAAGCCCGGGCAGAGCTAATCCTATGACATCACAATGACATCATCATAGCCACAGAAGACATTACACAGCAGTTTTCACAGGCTGAGCAGCACTCGTCATAATGAGTAAACACAACTTCACGAGTGCCTCTTTAAACATGTTTGCTTTGACAAATGTGTATTTTCTGCTTGAGCTAACGAAGCCACTTCCTGCCCAAATCTTCCCATAATTCCTTTTTATCACCAGGTAGAAAAAAGGCTGCACACACGAATCCTTCGCCTCCGCAAGGGAGCATAAATCTGGCTTAAACTGCCAGCTTGCCAAGTGTCAAACACATCAAACAAACCGGTATTCTTGTGTAAATTACCTTGAATACTATAATTATGGGTGCCATAATACCTTCTGATGTTTGGTTATTACTGCCTGGAACACATCCACCTCTCTCTCGCTCTCACACCCACAGATTCACACACAGAGCACCTGCACAGGCAGGTGAAGACTGAAATGACTCTTTACTGAACCCCTAAGCAGTTTCAGAGTAACATAAAAACATTTTTGCCGCACGTTGACCGAAATATTAAAACACAAAAGGCTTCACCTTTGTATAAAATGGAAAACTCCAGATTTCTTGGTCACAATCTGAAAGAAATTGAGCTTTAATTACGTCACATTTCATATTTTTGCAAACTTTGAGATCTTAAAGCGATAGTTACGGTTTTAGGAGCTTATCCTAAAGCTTCTGTGAGAATTTTTAATCTTATAAGTTTAGTGCAGCTACACTCTGCAACACTGATCTTAAAAAACTTGGGTACGACATCAAATTTAATGTCTGAAGACTGTACGCCCTACGTCAACACACAAGAATAAAATGTCGTTAGCGTGCGTCATCCATCTACGCTGCTATAGCGGTGAGAGAAATATATAAACAAACAAATCGAGCCCTCGCTTTAGCGACATTTATATGAGCGTCAAAAAAGTCTGAAAAGAGGAGGAGGAGAATGTGAAACGTCACGCTGATCAGAGCGTCATTTCATGCTGCATTTCTATTGGTTGTTAAGCTGACGTAGGTCATAGCAGCAGACACACAGTGAGATGGTCATCCCAAATTTCAGCTGTCCTTAAACCTTACTCACTGTGCGTTGTAGCATCACCGTTTCAGAGCCACGACCAAAGATATCACCACGTTTCTCTCATCTGGGAGAGCCCAAAATCTCACAGTGTACACCGGGCTTAAGTCTGTGCAGGGTTATGGGATATCATTGTCTTATGTGACGTGACTTCGGTTAATCTGAACTAACCGTTTAAAACACCAATTTTGCAAAAAAGTACAAACAGTCTAACTGATCGAGGCAGCGGTCGATCAGCAGCTCCTGTGTTCAGAGAGGTAAAATTATTGTTTTTCTGTTAACAAAGTCTGGCTTTGAACACAGATTGTCCATGCTGATGCTCCTTTCTGCTTCTCCAAACTGACCGAAACGTTTTCTAGGTAATAAACGAACTATGGATGAGAAAATCATGCAACGCGTCTTGAAAAAATCCAAACCACCCCTTTAACTCCTCTGCAGCACTCCTCTCCACGTCTTTACAGAGATAAATCCAACTCCTAAATTAAGCCATCAGTGAAAGTAATAACGGAGCTTCAAACACCGACCTGATATGAAGGATCCGGGCGGCATCTGACTGTAGTTGGCTCCTCCCATGAGTAGGGCGCTCGGGGGGGCGGGGGTGAAGGGCGCTCCGTAGTTGTGAGGGATTGCGTAGGGTCCTGGAGGAATGGGCTGCACACAGGAAGAAGAATAAGCTTTTTTTTTGGTGCATTCAGGATGTGATTTATAAAAATAAAGGCTATAACAATCAGATAAGATAAACTGCTTTGAAGTTACGTAAGCTGACAGAAAGAAATCTGCTGACTGAACAGTTGTGGAGTGAAAATCCACAGGTGGGTGACAAGATAATGGGCTCTGTGTCTGTCATTGGCCGTCATCCATGTATTATTTTTCCACTGAATGCAGGCAGCTCGAGCAGGTTTCGACTTGTGAATCTGAGTGTGTGTGAATAATGTGTGTGTGTGTGTGTTTTAAATGCTGACCGGGGGTGTGTGCGTCTCAGTGCCCTTGCTGGCCAGTCGGCTGAGGATGCTCCTCTCGGACATCTGCAGGCGGGCGGCGATGGGCGGGACTCTGGCCAGCGTGGCCGGTAACCGGGTCACGTCAGCCTTCATGTCACTCAGCAGCTCCTCCAGCTGGTTCAACACTGCAACGACAACAACAAACATCAACAACCACGCAGAGGACAGACCTAAGACCGCACTTCTGATGCATAATTTCACATTTTAAATTTATCTATTTGCTTCTTTTGCACCATCTGCTACTTAATCAAGATACTTTAACCCCTTAAACCTGAGCAAATTGGCTTAATTTCTTTGTAAAACACAGGAGGAAGGTAATAAGCCAACAACAACAACGTTACAAGAAAATTACCTGAAAAAGAGCAAAAATGGGGAAAAAAAAGGGAATTACCTTTTTAAAAAAAGTAGTAAATTTAAATGTAATTTATTTTAAATATATATTTACAGCTGATTATTTTCCTGGACATTATCAGTTTAAAAAAGTTTCTTATAATTTTCTCTCTCTCATTTTTATTTTATTTTTTTTTAAACTTTCTGCCTCTTTTGCACCTTTTACTAATAATTTGCAACTTAATTAAAATAATTTATCGCTTTATAACCTGAGAAAATTGGATTGTTTTCTTTGTAAAACATGTGAGGAAGGCAATGAGCCAATTACCAACAAATCACCCCAAATTAACAGGAAATGAGGTAAAAAGTTACACGAAAATTACCTGAAAATCAAAAAAAGTAGAAAAGAAAAATGGTTTCAAAAAAGAGATAAAAACAAGGTAACTATCTGAGAAAAAAGATAAATGTTAATGTAATTTATCTTAAATATATATTTATAGTTGGTTAGTTTCCTGGATATTTTCAGCTTTAAAAAAATATTTTCTAATAATTTTCTCTCACTCTCCTCTTTGTTTTTCATAATTTCACATTTTAGCTCAAACTTCCTGTTTTTTGGTGCACATTTTATTAATCATTTACTGCTTTATTAAGATACTTTAACCCTTTGAAACCTGAGAAAATTGGCTTAAATTCTTTGTAAACACACGAAAAAGGCAACGGGAAATTATCAACAAATTACCCAGAATTAGTAGGAAATTAGGTAAAAAGTTATAAGAAAATTACCTGAAAATTAGCAAAAAATAGAAAAGAAAAATGTTTTTAAATAAATAAATTAAAATTTCTGTTATTCTGACGCCATTCTTCGCAGAGGGGGCTTCTGATTACAGTAGACGATGCAAAAAAATGTGAAAATGCAAACAGCCCATGTAGAGCCAGTGTTTGGTTTGTCTTCTCTGGGCTGCTGTTAAAACATGATGGTGCAACACAGCGACCTCAGACGTGAACCTGCTCTCTATGAAGAAATAAACGTCTCATTCTTAGCTAACAAAAATTTGATGATTCTTATTTTCAGGTGATTACAGACTAAAGAAAACATACTTGTTATATCATATTCCATTTCTGGTAATATATCCCCTGAAATCCTTCACACAGGACCTTTAACAAAGTTTGGGAGCCTTTTATTTCCAAAAAAAGCATATTTCTGCCTCTATTTTTACAAGCGATTTCTGTTCCCATCCTTTATTATCTCGTCACTCTGTCATCACGTCCTGCATGGAGTTCATCACTGATTAGAGCCCCGGCAGTATCGTTTTGCAACACGATAAATATGTTTATGCGTGTTCATTAAGTCCAGCGGCGTTTCGTGCAGAAACACAAGACAGAACAGTAGTGTACTGAGCGCGTTATCCTCTCAACGGGACAATATAAACATGGACAGACTTGCCAGTGAGGAAATGTTTGGGAGCTATCACTTAACAGCGTGTAAGCTTATCTGCTCGGCTTTATTAAAGTCAGCTTCAGGCGGCAGCGATATGGCCTCTGCAGGAAGGAAGATAGATTGCATAACATGTGTTGATGTGTATCTCTCTTTTATTGTGCGCCTGAAATTATCTGACAATCTCTGTTAGTTTGTCTAAATATGCCTGTCTCGGCTTTTGTTTGTTGTTTTATTAACTGAGATAAAAAGTGATTTTTTTGACTCAAATTACTGGTATCTTCTCTGACCTTTGTGCAGGACAGCGTTGGCTGGCTTGTTGCCCGCCAGCGACTCCTTGCTGAGGTGCTGGTGGGACTCGGCGAGGCACTCCACCTCTGAGAAGCGAGCATTGAGCGCCATCGCCGGGTGGCTCGGGTCCTGGGTCATGTTCAGGTAGGCCGCCCGCCGCAACTGCTCCTCTATCACCAGCGCCTGCTCCAACAGCTGCGGCAGAAAGGGGATGTCAAAACTATTCACTTTTTTTAAGTAGAAATGAGCCACAGTTATCATTTGTCTTTTTTGTTTTACAGGAATTTCATTGCAAAAGTTTGGAAAGTCTTTTCCAAACATAAACAAGGTGTCTACAAGTTTCAGACACAAAAAATCAATGCTTTTTAATACCCTTTTAATATTATTTTAAACCAAATTTACGACAGATTTTTTGACAAATCAAGAATTGTAAGTATAACAATAACTTTATAATAATAACTTTGAATATATATCACCGTTAAAAAGAGAGTTACAAAGTGCTTTGACAAGCAAGGCAAAGCTAAATATAACAACATAACTGTAAAAGCTGAACAATAATGCTGAGCTAAGGCCAGACAAAAGTTAAGGTGGAATTAAACAAGCGATCTGAGGCAAAAATGCACATGAAAGATAGATGTTAAGATAAAAACGATTAAAAAACAAAAATAAAAACCCATGCACATGAAGGTTAACGTGTTACAACACTAATTTCAAGAAAAAAATGTACTAAGGGGATTTTTTATTATTACGTACTATTATTTTATGTTGTCATGGGTAGACTTACAAATATAAAAAACTCAAAACTTTACGAATTTAGCAAGTGAGATAAGGAGAAATGTAAAGAGACAGAGATACAGTAAATGAGGATGTTGAAGGCCGGATCTGAAACATGTGAGCTGCTCAAAAACAGGATGAGAGCTGTTCCAGAAATGCAGCGGTCAGCAATACCATCCAGCCGATATGTGGGTCTAGGGGCATCTGTCATCCGACCATCAAACGAGTCAGGTGATCCGAGACGCTGCGAAATGTGACTAAAATAGGCTTCTTGGTTGGCACCAAAATGTGTCACATCCTGGCTTTGAACTGACGGTCAAAGTCGTGATCTTTTGCCAATTTAGTATTTTAATTTCTTGTTTTTAATGTTTAAGAGCTTTTACCTTGAAGCGTCGAGCGAGGAACTTGTTCTTCATCTCCAGGAAGTTGCCTTTATTCGCCTGCGATTTGAAAGGCTCGTTGACGATGGCGAACTGGGGGTCATTCTGGATGTCCTGCCACCGGGCGTAGCCGTGACTGACGCAGGGGTCAAGGGTCATGTAACACTTTGGGTAACAGACAATGTGAAGCAGCACTGTGTGGGTCATTATCATATACATAAAAATATATATATAAATACAGTCTCGTTGTCGTGGCGACGGTAGTCAGTCACACGACTGTTTTGTGGTTAGTTTAACGTTAACCTTTAACTTCTGGCAATTTAATTTGAAAATCATAACATTTTATTTGTGAAGATTATCTTATGATGTGTAAGCATCATAACACAGATCATAAGTATCATGGCACAGAGCTTATTTTTTTTCTGTGTTGCATTTTTGCTTTTTGAAAGCACTTTGCAACTTTGGTTTTGGTAAATTCTAAAAATAATAAACATAATTATTGTTATATTATTATTATGATAATCCAAAATCCAATGGAAAAAAGACAAGGGAACCAGGGCGACAGAGAAAAACATCATCCCTGGAGCGCTCCATGAGAGTGGGAATTGGGATGGGTTGATGGCAACAGTTCATTCATTATTCATAACATTACACAGACTATTAAAAAAATAAATAAATGAAAAAAATGAAAGAAAAAAAATATATATATATATAGAGAGAGAGAAATTCGAGCAAACCCGACCCCATTCACGCCCGCAGGAATGTGAACCCAGCGTGTTGGATTGGGCCCAATCGGGTTCTGGCAGAAAATCAAAGTTTTTATCTTGGGTCGGCTGCTTTCTGTCTGAGAGTTGCATCAGTCTGACCCTTAGAAAAAAAGCAAATGTTGAACCCAAAGTGTGGAGCAGAACATTGATTTTTTTTTTCAGTGATTCATTTTTTTAAATCTTTTTTGAAACACAAAAATTGAAAGTTATTTTAGCACAAAACTCTCATGCTGCTTCTGAAACAAATCATTTCTCCTCTTTAATTTCACTCGGCCTCCTGATTATCTCTAATGAAAACAGTTTAATGTGACCGCCGCTCGGCCGTAATTATCATAATAGAGGCAACAACATGAACCAACTGACCCGCTGCATCGTCTTCCAGCAGACGCACTTTGGCGTTTACTGAGCTCTGGCTGGCTTGTTGACTTATGATGCCGGGCTTCTGCCGGCTTATAGAAAAATAAACACGCCGGGGTCATCGCTCGGGCAACTGCCGTCAAGGATACATCACGATTCCCGCCAGCAGCCAGAAGTCGTGTCGGCGGTGCCAGATCTCGTTCATCTTCCCCGAGGAGATGGCAGCCCGCTCCTCGTTCTGCCAGAGAGTGTGCAGCTCTGCGGGGTGAAGCCGACACAAAGCTTTAAAATGAGGCTGCGACCAAAGAGCTCAGCGAGCTGAAAGCGGGCTGCAGGTGTTTCCACGGCGCACGGAGAGCTTTTCTGGGTTTGTGATCAAGGTGAGGATCATTTTGGCTTTTGTGCCGAAGCTGCGGAGAGCGAGGGGAATGTTGTTTTTGGTTTAGCGGGGTGTTTTATGTTGTTTGGACTGCTCAGTCACTTGTTTGGACGAGTTAATAAGTTATTTTCACCTCTTCACCTTTCGCTCCTCATCTTTCAGGGATTCTGATGGATTTGATCTCAGGAAAACCTGTCGAGGCTACATGACATTTACGTTTTAAACAATTTAAACAGCTCTTTGTGTATCTAATGATTGGAGGATACATAGGTTAACGAATTACATACCTGCAGGGGATTTTAACCTTTTATCCCTCCATTTACAGCACCGTTAGGTACGATTAAGTGATGCTGAGCCAGCAGTTGGTTAGTTAATCAATGACACTTTTTTCCTGTTATTTTTTGGGGGGGGGGTTAAAGTCCTCTGAGGCAAACTGTGATTAGTGATAATGGGCTTTATGATTAAAATTCACTTGACGCTTTCAAATCATGTTGTATTTATGTTGCTGCACATACGCTCAACAAAGCATTGACTTCACTGTAAGTCCATTTGTTCGTTTTCCTCCTTTTTTCTTTGTTTTGTTACGAGCTGCTGTTTGTGTTTGTTCACACAGTTTAAAAAAATAAATAAAGATTACGTTAAAAGCAAAAATCTTGATTTGGAAATATGGAGGGAAAAAAAGGGGAATTTTGGGAACTATGTTCTTAAAACTGGTCTGAAAACACCTTCTTCTTCTTCAGGCGTCCGGTTAAAGGTTTTTAAATCTTACGGATGTCTTTGCAGAACTGAATTTGACCTCCTGAGCACTCCTCAAAACAAGCATCAGACCTGAAAACAAAACGCCTTTCACACCAGCAAGAGGCCATTATCATATACATGATTACCAGTTTCTCATTGGTAGATAACGTGACAGGAAAAACTTTACTGAAAAGTCAATTATGTCCAAATTTCTGTTGAAAACTAGCTGACCACATAAACACTCAAAAGTATAAGTAAACACAGTTTAAGCATTCAAAGAGACAATAAAGTTAAAGTTCTCTGGGTCTCCTACGTAGAATCCTAAAATGAGTACTGACCCGTGAAGCCGCCGTCTGCGATGTTGAACATGAAGCGAGGTCGCTCGATGGGAGGCCTCCCGTTACCCTTTGGTGCATCCTCCTTCACAGCTCTTACTTCTTTCCCAGCATCCTTTTCACCTTTGACCTCCTCTGTTATTGCGAAAAACAGAATTTAGAAAAAAAAAGTGCTGGTGTTTTTACGGTAAGTTGTCTCAGAGCGTGAAGCGTACCTTTCTTCACGTCAGACACCTCGCTCTTCTCCTTTGCGTCCGCCGTTTCAGCTGCTGTTTGTGTCTCTTCCTGCTTTTCTTTGTCTTTTTCCTTTTCCTCCACCGTCTTTTCTCCCTTTTCGCCTTTTGCAGGAAAAAAACATCAGCAAGGACAATATCTGTTAATAATAAATCTGTAAATAATCTGTAAATAATCAAACCAGAGTTTCTGTGTTTTTACCTGATTTCTCCTCTTTGACCTCGCCCTCTTGTTTCGTCTCTTCTTTACTGTCCTCTTGGACTTTT
Source organism: Plectropomus leopardus (assembly GCF_008729295.1). NCBI lineage: Eukaryota > Metazoa > Chordata > Actinopteri > Perciformes > Serranidae > Plectropomus > Plectropomus leopardus. The sequence continues at coordinate 17,517,038 of NC_056485.1, read as the reverse complement.
TTCTCCTCTGTTGCTGCACTTGGAGCATCGGTTGTGTCCTTCTTCTCCTCCTCTTTTAGCTCGCTGTCCTCTTTGCCTTCGGCCTTTTGACTCGGGGACGCGCTTTGTGAGGTGTCTTTTGTCGAAGAGGGAAGCTGTGGAAAAGTAAATATATATGCAATCACTCGCTGAGTTAGTCTGTTGTGATGTAAAATCTTCAAAGGACTAAAAAAAACAGATTTTAATTATTATTTAGCAATTTATTGGGCCCTAATTAAGTGATATATAGTGCATGCTAATGTGCATGGCACAGGTACATTTGGGGTATGTCTAACTCCACTTTAGAGTTGAATGGTGCATAATCGGGGTGCAGAGTGAGGCGAAGGGGCTGCGTTCAGTCCCTTTATTAATTAGAGGTGTGTTTTCAGTTTAACATGAATTCAACCAGTCAAAGTGTCATTTCCAAATCCTATTTCCATATTGCTATTTACATGGTGGATTTGACAAAACCGAGCGGTTTTCTGCAGAGAGTAATGTAGTCAGGGCGCCCAAAAGGTTCTCAAAGTTACATTTAAGACTTTTTAAAGACCAATTTAATACCACATAGAGTGAACTTCAAGGCCATACTGGCAAAAGGATATCGTGCAAAATCGGTGTCGATTTTTCACTTTCATATGAAAGCTTGGATTAGTTGACGCAATAACAATATAAATTTAAATTTCAAGCTGTATGAAAGTGAGCAGAAACCAACGTATGACTGGAAGAAAGAAAACAAAGATTAGCGTTTCTCTTCATCTTCAGAAACACATGTTCACTGTATTCTGGAACAAGTGGGTGAAATATGTCGGACCATTACTGCCAGATTATGTAAAAGTATTGGAAAAATGACCCCGTTATGTTTTTTTTATTCTAGAAAACCTCACTAACTGCTGCTCAACTATTTTTTCTCCAAGTCTCTCCGTGATGTATTTTTCAAAGCTCTGATGTGTACACTGTATCTCTCCCAAAATGTAAAAAGTTCTTAAATATATAAAAAATGTGAGCAGCAGGCCAAATGAAACTGCGTCTGTCCAGATGTATAATTTGTAATATAAACTGCAACCACACGAGTTCACTACCAGAGCTTTGGATGGACAGATGCATGTGTCAACGCTTAAGTGTTCATATGTTTCAGTGTAAGTAAGGAAGCTGATGTGGACATGGGTGCTTTATATATTTCCTTTTCAGTAAGAAAAAAAACAAAAAAATTCAAGGAATAAAGAATGACACTACCCTGTAAATTGTGCTACATCTGCATTGCACAAGAATTATACTTGTAAGAATGGTAGTATTTTACTTTCTTTTATTTGTGGTTTTATTGCTTTTATTATTATTATTTATTATATAATAAAAGCAGTAGTATTATTATTATAGTATATATTATTATAATATAATATTATTATTATTATTATTTTTTTAATTGTTTTAGTCTATTTGTTTGAATTATTTAATTTTGACATTTTGCATCCTGAATTTTGCATTATCTGTCCTCTTGTTTCAACTCGCTTGTGTTCAAGGGGACTTTTTGGCCTTTTGTTGTTGTATCACCTGTAAACTCTGTTTTTAAAGGTGCTATATAAATAAAGTTATGATAATATTAATATTTTTTCACTGTTAAAAAAAAAATAATTTAACATATTTTTTAAAAAGTCATAATAATAAACTTCTTTACCAGAAATAAAGAACTGACCAAAAAGAAGGGATGCAATGCATTGGGAAAATGTGATGTACAGTAGTTGTAAAATTAGTGGTAAAATGCAAAGAAATGTCACTTAAAGGAAGATTTAAAGCTCTTTTTCAAAGAATCCTGCACATCTTACATATGATGTAACTCCATCTGCTTCTCTTACTGATAAATGTAAGATTTCATAAAATGGACAAAAGTTTGCAGAGACGCAAAAACAAAAATCTATATGAAAATGTAAAGAAAAAATGCATGAATTGGCAGGAGAAGACAGACTGTTGACTGTTTTCGAGGATAGTTAGCTGCCAACTTTGCTTATCTTCTTCATTGATTATATTAATGTTACTGTTGGGGTTGCTGTTTCTTCGTTTTTCTTGAAATTTCCTGATTTATTTTGCTTAAATCCTGCATCGTTTTACATCTGGCATCAACCTTGTAAAGCACTTTCGTTCGAAAAGTGCTTTAAAAATAAAGTTTATTATTCTTTTTTTTTTGTATTATTGTTATTATTCATTTTTTTCTTTATTTTTATTTTACTTTATTTAATTTATTGATTGATAATTGTCCCACCTCTTCAGGTTCGGCAGTCTGGTTGCTGTCCATCTCTTTGCCTTCATCCTTTTCTTTCTCCTTCACTTTCTCTTTGTCAGGTGGAGCCTCGCTGCCCTCCTCCTTCTCCTCCTCCTTCTCTCCCTCCTTCCCGTTCTTTTCCAGCTTGTCTGAAGGAGCAGGGGTTGCTGCGCGCGCGCGCGCACACACACACACACACACACACACACACACACACACACACACACACACACACACACACACACACACACACACACACACACACACACACGTTACTGCAGCTTGCCCTTTACTCACAGTGCCCCCTGCTGGCTCTGGTAAATGTGGTTACCTGGCTTTGAGGTGCAAGGTGTGTTGTTATAGCTGGCCTCCGGGGTGGGCGTGGCGGTCTTGACGGCTGGGGAGGAGGCCCTGGAGGAGGATTTGTCAATGACGACCTCGGGCTTGAGCTCTGGAAGACTCCACCGGCCATTGATGTGCTCAAACTCCTGGATCTGGATACACAACACTCAGCAAAATAAAAAAGCCTGGCACACGCTCGCTTTACCCAAAACCACCTTATTTAAACTCACCACCCACATGCCCCACTCGCCTGGCAGTATATCACACATTCCCGCTGGCAGAAAGCACATCAGGATGTCTGCAGGTTCCAACAAGCTGGACTGAAAAACTGGATTGAGGTGGTAGAATAATCAGAACATCTTTCCAGATGTCACGGTCGATTTCTTCACATGATAAAGGGCTTTGACATTTTATTTACGACCTGAAGATTATATCACCTGTGTAGTTTGTTGAATTACTTCACATGGACCTGCTGACACAGAGGTGCCCTGTTAACCCTTTGAAACCTCCCTTTACTTGCTATTTTCAGATGCCTTTCGTAAGTGTTTGAACTCTTAAACTCTCAGCTAATTGGTGCGATTTCTTTTGAAAACATGGGAAAAATAGAAATAAAAATGTAAGAAATGCTCCACAAATTAGTCAATTAGAAAACTATTTTTAAAAAAGCTAGGGAAAAACCTTTTTAGGATAAGGATTAGAAATCCTAATGACGCTATTATTATTAGCTGGGAAAATTATAACTGATTGCAGTTGCAGAATCAACCATCTGCTGTGAACAATGAATAAGGAGGCTGAGAAATAAAGAAAAAAATAAATAAATAAATGAAAAAAAAAAAATAAATAATAATAATAAAAAATATAGAAAAAAACGACTGCACAGTTGTTTTTTGTGTAGAGATGGATACCTGTAATTCTGTACCTGACTATATAGAAAAATGTAAGTGCTTTCCCCCCCCTTATTTCTTTTTTCTCTATCTCTATTTTTTTCCTCTTTCTTGTGTCTTCCTTTGTGCTATTCTTTTGAAATAATACTTTTTCCTCTTAAGACATTTGACTTGCATCTGGAAATGTTGAATGAGCTCTGTTGTTCTGTTGTATGTGATCAACATATCGTCTTGATGCTCAATAAAAAACAGTTTTTAAAAAAACAGAGAAAAATGTCTGGAGGGAAAAAAGAAAACAGGCTAGGTGGAAATTTAATTCATAATGATCATAATTAAATATTTAAAATTAATTTAGAGAATTATTATAATTTTAAGCACTTTCTCTGGGTCATTTCCTTGTTTTTTGTTACTCTCTTTTCTTCCCTTTTTTGTAAGTAATTTTCAGCTAATTTTCTTGCACTTTTTACTAATTTCTTGCTATTTTTTGCTGATTTCCTCATTTGTTGCTAATTATCTTCTTCCCATGTTTTTGAAAGAAGTCAAGGCAATTAGCTCAAATTTCAAATAGTTAAAGTTATAATCCTGGATTATTGCTGTAGGCAGCCCCCTGCTACCCTGGCACACATGCTCTGGCTTTGCCTTAAAACAAATAACTACTGGAAATCTACTTTCCAAACTCTATGAGATGTTTTTGGGCAGGTGATAAAACCAGATCCCTGATTGCCGTATTTCGTGTCTTGGGGGAGAACAGTTCTCTCAGAGGAGCTAATTACAAGATTGCAGCTTTTACAGCTTTTATGTTATTAGCAAGCAGGCTGGTTCTCCTAAACTGGAACCCCCCACTTACATTTTATGGTTATTTATTACGTTACGGCCGATTTTCAACCAGCTTTGTGGCATAATATTGTGGGTAGTATGTGTAAATGAGGTGCGGTAAACTTCTCTGTGCCTGGATCTCCAGGTTTTCCTGCTGCCTTTACTCATGGATGAGAGGTTAGTGCTTGAAACAGCATGAGATGTAAACATTAATGTCGTCCCTCCGGCTGAGCTGAAACGTGAGCTAACTCAGAGCTGCTAGTTGAGCTCGCAGCGGATGTACGCTTCAGTTCAGTTTATTCACAGAGTCGATTAAAATACAGACGCAAACATGATTTCATGTAAAATCAGACGTGTGTGAAATGGGACACCCTGATAAGCTACTCAGAGCTTGTAAATAGGGGCAGAGACATTAAATGACATGCAAAGTTTACAAATATAAATTTCATCATGTAACTACAATTTCAAACTTCAAAACCATTCAAATTACCGTAAGATCCTAAAAGTATAGCAACACTAACACAATACATGTAGACAAATGGCACATGGAGAATTTAAGTATATTCAAGTATATATTTAACTATCTTGAGTGTGTATTTCATTTTGAGTAGTCAATTTAGAAAAAAAAGAAAAATAAATAAAATAAAATACAAAAATAAAACAAAGCAAAACAAACAAAATACCCCCACTCCCTAAAAAAATAAAATAAAAAATAAATAAAATAAAATAAAATAAAACAAAACCTGTGAGGTGATTTGGTTGGTGGGTGTAGTTTAGTACAAAGAAAATAGTTTCTGCATAAAACTGCTCACAACAAGGTCTGTGGATTATTAAGTACCGGGTCATGATTTCTGGAAAAAGACATCGCTGTTAAGTTTTTTAAATAATTTTTTTTGGTGCTAAGCACAAGCTGAGTCTCATCTAGTTCTTATATTGGAGAAAAGGCAGACATCTCTACAGCCGATATCTACAACACTTGGCAACTCACACCGAAACAATCTAGACTGATAAACAGCACTACAGGTAAGAGGAAAAATATGTGTTATCAATTTTGGAGTGATTGAGATGGAAGTCAGATCTCCCACTGCCTGCTGGCCTGTGGCTCTCAGGAGTGAACAGTTTTATTCCTGTAGAGAAGATAACTCATCACAAGGAACAAGATACATTTTTTCCTATAAATTACGGAACCTTTAATCAACTACACGGAGAATCTCCCGTCCCATATGATTGAATAACCGCCTGCATGATCTCCTTGTTTTCATCACACTAGTGTTATAATAAACCATGTCATTATGGTTAATACTATCCCGTCTCTCATCTTGTTTTCCTTTAATTGTACTGTTGTACTTAATTTTATTAGCTACATTTTTTATGTGATTCACTACGTACAAATATTTTTTATTGTGTTTTTTTTATAAATATATATATATATATATATTTAAATATATATTTTATATATTTTTTTTAATTTTTAAAATATATTTTATATATATTTTTATATATTTATTTTTGGATAAATTGTAAAGTAAATTGGTGTTTTTGTACTGTCAGTTTGTGACTGTGTTGCTTGTATGTTTTGAAAAATAAAATAAAATATTGCAAAAAAAATCGGGGGGAACTGTCTTTTTCAGGATTTAAGTGTCATAGCGTGCTTTATTCACCACATTTGTCTAAACTGAGAAAGGCGAAAAGCATAGAGTCTGACCTTCTTCTTGACGAGAGACATGACGCCGATGCGTGTGAGGACTGGCTGGCGACACAGGCCCTCCCTCGGCACGCCGTCTGCAAACGTCTCTGCCCCGTCTGCCACCGGCTCGCACAGGTGACGCATAAAGAGAGACACATACGCTCTGGAAAAGACGAAGAGGAGAAACGTGGTTAAAGGAAAAATGGTTTCAGTTTCAGTTTCAGTGAAAGCAATTTTTCCTTACTTGAACTCTTTCTCAGTCTTGCCCCTGAGGTCTCGGACCAGCCACTGAGAGGAGAAGGCGTCCTGAGACGGCATCCCCCAGCGCATCACTGCGTTGAGGAAAGCCTTTCGCTGGCGTGTGTTGAAGCCCAGCACCTAAAGAAATTATATATTTTATAGCACATTTTCCCTGAGTGAAGCTGGCACCATCTGGACAGCGGAAAAAGTGTCCGTCTGCTAAAATCTGTTATTATTCTGGACGACTTTAAATGAAAATGTCAGAATGAGAAACCTTAATTCTCCTGAAGACATCCATGTATGTCTAAATCTTTCCAAGGTCTTCTTTGAGCTGGTTTTGACTCCTTAATAACGCTAAAATAAACTTGCTTGAACAATGCAGGCCATTATAATCACATCCACCATTATCATTATGATAAATGAGCTTGGAAAGTACAGAGTTGTTGGAGATGTAATAGCCCCGCTGCCATTTAACATTGTTAGATTGTTAGAAAAATATCAAAGTTGAATTTAAAACAGAGCTGACTGATTCCAGTAACTTCACAATAAAATAACAAAATAAATGAAAGCAGAACTGGTTCCAGAAAGTTGTACAGACCTCAAGGTTGCCTCCCACTCTGGCCAGAAGAGGAGGCAGAGGTTTATCCTTCTCGTTCCTCAGCTGGCGACGCGACTGCCTTCGGCCTGCAGGTAACAGGAGGACACGGAAAAGGACAGTAAGGGACTGTACTTTATGTGTTAGAGGAGGGGGTGTGGCTTAGTTTTCTTTTTAGCCCCTTTTACACAGAGATCTCGCTACAGGGCTGCTACTAAGTCCCTTCTTTATGCGTCCTTTGCATTTTTACACAGAAACAACAGCTGCTCCAATGTGTGATTATAGACAGCATGCCGGCATCATGGAATCAAAAGAGGTGTGACGTTTTAACACAACAGCCTCTAGTGTGACATGTAGCATACCCCTTGGCAACGCTTTATTATCAATAACAATGGCATAACATGGCAATAACATTAATTTACCATCCCTGTTATCTGGTGACTGATCTCGTCCTCTGCTTTAAGGTAAAAGAACTCCTGAATTTCCCCAATATGTGGACAACACAGTATACAGTGTAATACAGTGTCAGTTATTCGGCATGGTGGAAGTTATTCGATTTTAAAAAACTCTAAACCCTTCGATGTTTAAAAGTTAAAATGTAAGGTTTATAACGAAATTCATAGTTGATTAAAGTCTTGTTTTTCTATCATTTTCGCTACTCATTTTGCTACAATTGGCGATATTTTTTGGGCAACATGTTATACTATGATGTTTTCATTATATTTTTGACCACATACTTCACTATAACATTTTAATGGCACTTTAGAATAAGATGATTTTTAAGATGGAAGTCAGCATTATGTGTTTAAGGACCATCAGAAATGTAAAAATCTGACAAAGTCTCTATGTTTTTAATTTCTGTCTATGATAAATGTTGTAATAATGGTGTTTTTTTTAAAGAAAAACAACCCGCCAGCAGGATCTGGGGCAGCACACCAGTCAAGTTTTACTTTTGAACATTCGTGCTGAATTTGGAAAAATTCCTTTAAGGTCTTCTTTAAAGACGGCATTCACAAGAATGAGACCGACAATGTCACGGTGTCCTTGACCCTACCCTTGACCAATGACCAGAATCAAATCAGTTCATCATTGAGTCCAAATTGACATTTGTGCCAAATTTGAAGAAATAACCTTGAGGCATTCTTGAGATATCACATTCACGAGAATGGGATAGATGGATAGACAACCCGAAAACATGATGGCTCCGACACAGAGGCATAAAAACACGTCTCAATGTTTAAAATATTATTTGACATGTCTCCCTCGTTGTTCACCACCCCCTCCTGCCTCATAAATAACAAAAAATCCCTAAGAGGAATACAAATGTAAAGGAAGGGAGGATTCTGCAGACTTCTTGAAATTTACAGTTAGTGTTGAGTTGAAAACTTCTGAAATGCTTCAAGCACTCTCCTCTGCTGAAGGTTCGGGGGGGGAGGAGGCGGATGGCGGTTTGCATTTTTGGCAATCTAACGTGTCCAGCTCTGCCAGACAACTGTTACAACTAAATCAATTTCGACCTGTAATTCAACACAGACCTGTGTGTGTGTGTGTGTGTTCCAACAGGCAGCTTACATTGTTCGTGAGCGGCGCAGCTCGGTTTTTGATGTCTCTGTTTTACTCCTTACCTTCTGGCCGATCGTCAAAGTCTTCATCCTCCTCCTCGGAGCCCACTGAATACTCGGACTGGTTATCTGAAATGTCAGCATGCCACTCTGAAACAGCACATGGTGGTCTGTCAATAGGCCAGGCCCATTCACGTCCACTGTGCAAGCAGTGACTCAAACAGAAGACAAATCATCTGAAATCCTGCTAATTTGACTAAGATCAGAAGATTTGAATAAGGAAATAAATCTGAACACAAAATAACAAACATAGTCTTACTTTCAGCAATCATTCTTACGATCATGTGACAGAGGATTTGTTTTCAAGTCCACAGTTTGATATAAAACAGCTTACAGGAGTTTACTCAGCACCGGGTCCAAACCCCGGTCCCTACCTTGGTCTTCCTGTGCAGCGTCGTTGTAGTTGACAGGCTTGCGGTTCCTCTTGCCTTTGCCCAGTTTGCTCGCCAGGTCCTCTTGTTGCTGCTCGTAGTGATGCCGCAACAGTTTCTCCCAATAATCCGGATCCACGTTCTCCTCCTGTTTGATGATCTCCCGCTCGATCTCCTCGATCTGGATCATTGCAGACGCATGAGCCAGTTAACATTTTTCTCAAATAGATTAAAATATTTGCAAACTTCTGTGCAAAGATCTAATGTCTCTGAAATGAGCGTTTGAGTCATATTACTAAAAACATATGTACCTTTAAAGTGCAACTTTGATTCATTCATGTTTAAACTTTCAGAGCTAAAACATCTATTATCGTATCCACCTCCTGCCTCTCACCTTATCCTCCTCTCGGACCATGTACTGGGCCACCTTAAAGGAGCTCAAGTACTCGTTCATGTTCTGGACGTCCGAGTCGTCGGTGGCGTCTTGGCTTCGGTCCAGCAGCCTCTCGATGGCAACGTTGTCGTAGTGGATCACGCTACCCTCGTCCTCAACTTTGTCCCCAGAACTATTCTTCATTCCTGCCGGTTAAAGTTCAGAGTTAAAAAGTGTTTCCAGATAAATTTGAATTTTATACATTGTTATTTTTTGTGCAGTATGAAATACACACGTTCATACCACTCTGCACACAAAATGCTCTTTTTTTTCATCAGGCCGAATCATAAATATCAAATATTCATAAATATTCAGAATTTTAACCTTTTAAATTCAATGTTTCTGTCATTTAGATGAAAGAAAAAAGAATTACTTTCAATATACTGCATTCAAAGTAGATTTTCTTAAATTTATTATCATCACAGGCTGGGATGTGTCAGTGATTTGCAGCAACATTGATTGTGACAGTGCATCTGGTGGAAATAACATGCATTTTCTCCATCTCTCCATCTGGTGGAAAATAGTAAAAAATATAAATTTCAAGGCAAAAGTCTGGACACCCAGAAATAATACAATGCATGTTTTTATGCTTTGATGGCTGTGGGATCAAAAATTACAGTTTGAATGAGATTCAATGGCACATTTTTTGCACTTAACAGTATAAATGTAACAATTTAGTTTCCACAGTGTATTTTAGACTTACTGTAGGTGCTGAGCTGGAAATTCCAAGATTAAACAAAAATACACAATCTTACCAAAATTTCTGCCATATGCATGAACCCAGCCAAAATTATAAAAAAAGGAAGAAAAAAAAGAAAAGCAGGCAAAATGCACCAAGCAGTCCCTAAGGGTTGAAAAAATAATTAAATTCAGCGAAAGAAACCTGCCTGCTCTCCTCCACTGCCCCAAATATTAAAGTTTTGGGTATTTTTTTTTTTTTGTTTTTTTTTACTGTAAACCCAAATTTCTCTTGACAAAATATTCTATAAGCTCACGTTCTACTTCATCCTTGAAGAGCTCTTCTGTCCCAAACTTGAGGATGTCGTCCAGTTCCTGTTTGGTCATGGAGCCAGCCTTGGATCCAAGTCCCGGTCGGACCACCAGGTGGGTCAGCATCATCTTCCTCTTGGCCACCTGAGTGATGCGCTCCTCCACGCTGGCTCGCGTCACGAAGCGGTAGATCATCACCTTGTTGGCCTGCCCGATTCGGTGCGCTCGACTGAACGCCTGCGCAGAGAGCGGGAAATTCGAAACATGACGTTTCTGTCGTACTGAACGGCTTCATTCGTCTGCAGCTGCGAGCTGACAGTACCTGTATGTCGTTGTGAGGGTTCCAGTCCGAGTCGAAGATGACGACGGTGTCCGCTGTGGCCAAGTTGATGCCCAAACCTCCCGCTCTGGTGGAGAGCAAGAAACAGAACTGACAAGCGCCAGGAGCTGCCAGCAGAGAGACAGAGAGAGGACTTTTATTTTGACAAAATAAAAACATTTACACCACAAATTAATGTGGAAAAGACACAAAGTTGTGAATAAAAAAAACACCAGAATGCAGGAAATTAAATATTTGATACTTAAAAGATGAAGCAGGATCAAGGGCAAGTGTAATTTTGTTTTTTAAACTTTGTTTTTTTAAACTGGATAATAATAAATATACTATCTTCTACTTTGATGATCGTTTTTGGTCAGTAGTAGTTTATGTTGTGTGTATTTTTGTGATTTTTATCACCTCTGTGCAAATACTTAGATTTTTGAAAATATATGTTTCGGGTCTTACTGTAGGTGTTGCTGATTTTTTGTTTGATCACTGTCATTGATGATTTTGAGCATACACCTTGCCTCTTGTCATATCGATCTTTTGACTGAAACTTAAAAGTCCAGTAATGTTTTCGGACTGCATCAATATTACCAATATTTTCCTAAGCACAGGCTATTATTCACACTGCATATTTTATTGGCATCTTTTTGCAAATAACAGTTTGTGCTACAGACTGGTGATGACGATATAAATCCGGCTGGTCAAGGTCTTGCATGACGTAAAAGAGCGATATCTTCGAGTATCTCACCATTGAAGCGGTCGATGGCCTCTTGTCTCAGCGCTCCTGTGATGCCGCCATCGATTCGTTCATACTTGTAACCTTCATGGTCCAAGAAATCTTCTAGTAAATCCAGCATTTTAGTCATCTGTAAACCAGAGAGAGACAGAGAGCTGCTCATGTGTGCAGGGCTGTAGTTCAAAGCTTCATTCAAAACGCAGAGATTCAAATTTTCAATTAACATTTGAATGCTGCGCTACTTTTTTTTTCTTGGCATGTCTGTTGAAACATTTTAAACCTGGTAAATATTAGGATACACTAATAAATTAAATTATACTTTTGCAGAGTTGGATTGTGGCGGTGGCTGCGTGGGATTGTTTCATACTCGTACAATCCAATCCAATTTTTCAAAGACTTCAGATAGTTGTCCAAAGGTCAAAACTTCAAAAAAGATAGATGTTATTATTTCCAAAATTCACAACATGATTTATCAAACTAAATACTCTGTTTCAATCCATATTTGTTGGAGTTTAGATTTTCAAGTAAACAGCTTTTTCAAAACACAAAGGGAGGCACGCACCTGCAGAGTCAGTAACAGAGCCGTGTAGCAGCACTTTAACAGCAACATAAACTACATTTATAACCACATAACAAGAAATCTGTTTCAGCTACAGCACCATTACAGTAAATTTACAGAAGCTCTAAGAGGCAAGATAATTATTTCTTTGGGTTTTTTTTGCTGGGAATGTTGGTCAAACCCTAAATTTATCTCCTACAAAGGAGATGTTATCTCTCCTCTACTATAAGTATGTGCTGCAATGATGTATGTAAACTCACCCGGTATTTGAAATGCTAATGATGCCTAATCAGAATTTTAAGGTGATAAATGTTGCAAAAAAACAGTCTCTTTTTATCTTGGTCGCTCGCTACTTAAATTGCATGTGTGTGCATGGTAACGTAGAAGTTGCAGGCGGTTTTTCTGTGTATTAAACAGAATCCTGCTGTCATCACTGCACAGATCCATTATGTTTTACAGTAGAAATTTGTAGTTCATTAAACGCAAACAAAGGTAAAACCTTTTGTTTATGCTGCATTTGGCTGAACTTTTAATGCCCTCTTTATTGTGCACTTAGCGCTTCATTCTGCACAGCTTTGTCACTCTCAAAACAGCCTAATTAATCCTCAAAGTTTATCTCCTTTGTAGCAGAAATATCTAGAAGATAACATATCTTACAAAGGAAAAAACACCCCGAAAGTACACTTACATGCGAGATAATATCCCGAATGTGGGAGAGATAATATCTCTTATGTAGGAGATAAAATTAAAGCTGGTAAAGCCACAAAAAATCACCTCGCCTCTCAGGGCTTCTGAATACTATTTTTTTTAAATATCTTGTTTTTTTCATTTCCCTTTAGTACATATTAACATATTTTTTAGTCCTTCCTTGTGGTAACTTTATTTTTTAGATGTTTTTGTGTTTTATATTGTTGATATAGATAGTTTTGGCAGGTATATGGATGAGGAAAGGTTCAGTTGGGGGTGTTTATATTTTATTTTGTAACACTGGGGGATAGTTGTATTGTAAATATTTGGATTGTAAATAAAGCTGGGACAGTTATTTACTTATTTAATTTGTTGGTATGTAACCTGGGGATGGTAGTGTGAGTGCACACTAGTTGTAAATAAATTTGGGAATTTACTAACATAATATATATATGTTTAAAAATGAGATGGGGTAAGGATGTATAAGTTTGACTTCTACCAACGCCATTTCAGACACTGTACTTTTGCTTTGTTTGTTTACGATATGCTTTATTTCTTTTTTTTTAGGATTTTAAAATCGTTTTTTAGGTGGATGACGTCACAAAATATGACGACAGACATGCGAAACATCTTTAGAAAACCCCAAAAGAAGCATCGGATGTAAAATTGGAATTTGGTCCAGACCTACGTGTGTGTTTTCATCTGTACACGAACATCCAAGCACAGCTGGAATCAGTCTGCTGCTGAGCCTTCTGGAGGCATCGTGGGAGCAATTTGACATCTGTGAAGGGAGGTGTCCATCTGGTGTGTGTGTGTGTGTGTGTGTGTGTACTTTCCTTTTTTTTATGCATACTGTATATTTATGTGAGACTTCAAGCGAGTGTGTACCTGTGAGAAGACCAGTACTCGGTGCCCCTGCTCTTTCAGTTTCCTCAGCATCTTCTGCAACAGCATCAGTTTGCCGGAGGCCTTGGTGAGGGCCGACCCCTCGTAAGCACCGTTGGGGGTTTTTTGGGCTTCCTGAGCACACACAAACACACAAAGTCACGAGGACAAATGACTGTCAGCATCTCAACTGTTATTTTAACCATATGTCACATCTTGAAAGCACAAATATGACACAAAAAGCACTACCAAACATCACCACAAGGTGTCACTGTTCCGCAATTCGGGAGTAATTCAACTCAAACAGGATGAAAATAAGTGAAATACAAGCAAATATTGAACACAATTACATTTTTATCAATGCATTATATTTGATTTTAGAGGGATATTGTCAAGGATAAGAGAGTGTGTGTTTGCTCTCACCATGGAGGCGACGGGGAAGAGGTAGGGGTGGTTGCAGCACTTCTTTAGGTCCATCATGATGTTGAGCAGAGAGACCTGGTTTCCTCCGCCTTTCGAGTTCAGAGCCTCAAAGTTCTTGGTCAGAATCAGCTTGTAGTATTTTCTGTGTTTAAAAACAGAACGACAAATGAGAGCATGATAACCGTAAGCAAAGACTAAGATAAACTTCCATTTTTTCACTTCTCCACCCTCCATTGTTAAATTCTTAGTGAAAATATCCTGAAGAGCTGCTGAGGAATTCTCTCATTTTCTGTTTCAGTATTTAATGTTGCTACTTTTTTGTGCAAAATATAAGTATCAAGACTACTGTAAATCAATGTAATCCACATTACTCAGTTGGAAATACAGGGTGTCCACGGATATAAGATAAATTTAATAACTTTTTAATAGCACTTTAAAAGGAATTTAAGATCAAACTTGCAATAAAAATGCATGCAAAAAGTGGAAATACACTCTTTCCAATTAAAAACATCGATGTCAGTTCTAAGTTTAAGTTATTTTTAGGTGTCAGGAAAACCTGGCTAAATTTAGTTGGAAAACAATTCTTTTAAATGTTTAGGTTGTGACCATTACAACATTATTTCAGTGACTATTTCAACATAAAGTCGTGTGGTGTTGAAAAAATGGTTAAATGTAACCATAAATAATAATAATAATAATTTAGCCCTGTTATAACATAGTTTTCCTGATGTTTTGACCTCTAAAACCAAAACAATTCTTACTGAGAAACAAAAAAAACCCACTAAGCTTCACAGTGTCTTGTGGAAGAAAATGAAAGTTAAGTGGTCTCTGATGGAGCTGTAGGGAGATGTGCATCAGTTATACAAAAACGTCGATGTCTCCGTGTGTGTCGTACTTCTGCATGGGGCTCAGCTCCACTCGGACAATCAGCTCGGTCTTGGCGGGCATGTTCTTGAAGACGTCGGCCTTCAGCCTGCGCAGCATGTGAGGCCCCAGCAGGTCGTGGAGCTTCTTGATCTGGTCTTCCTTGGAGATGTCGGCAAACTCTTCCAGGAAGCCTTCAAGGTTACTGCACAGAGAGACGGACAGGGTGACGGAGCGCTAATACTGAGGGTCGAACTAGCACACAGTGTCTGACTCCATCGATGAAAAGGGGAAGAATTATATGTAGTTTTGTATAGAAAAATGCGTATTTGCTATTTTTGGTGTCCTTGTGTGTGTGTGTGTGTGTGTGTGTGTGTGAGGGGTCGTACTTGAAGCGGTTGGGTGTGAGGAAGTTGAGCAGGTGAAACAGCTCCTCCAGGTTGTTCTGTAGAGGCGTTCCCGTCAGCAGCAGCTTGTGGTCGATCTTATAGTCGTTCAGACGCCTGAAAAACTGCAAAGACAAGAACACGTTATCGTACATCTGCAGTTATTTTATACATGTTTAAACAATATTATTATATTCCTTATTATATTCCTGAAGAGACAGGATAGCTTCTGACAAAAAAACAACATAGAAACATAGAACTAAAACATACTTTTCATATTAATGTGGCTTTAATTTATTTATTTTAAGTCATTGTGTCCATCATGATCAATGTGATTCTACATACATCTGCAGGGGGAGATTTACTAATGTTTCAAATTGTCTCGCTCATTACATAACTTGATCACAATTTTTAAAAAACAAATTTAAGGGCTCTTTATCAAATATTTTATATTAAAAATGATGGTAATAATAGTGATAAAAATAATAATACAGTAAAATAAATAAATATAATAATAACCAAAACAATAATATATTTAGCACTTTTATGAAATAAAGTTATACAGTAATTTATTTAAATAAAAATGGCAGACAAACTATGCTTAAAAAATGTACAATATTTAAACATACAACACTGAGCAAAATAAGCTACACTACAAATAGTAAAATAAATAAAATATAATAATTAAAATAATCGAAAACATTTAAAATATAGGTTAATAGAATCATTTTTATATAAATGGGTTTTAAGCAGAGATAAAAGTGAATTTAGACCACAAATCTCATGAAAGCACAGATATTTTTTGCGTGGAAAAGTTTATCCTCATCCTCGATGAGAAATGGGGAATTACTACATTTACATCGACACACACAGACAGAATATAGCCACAGTACCTTGGACTGATTATTCTTGAGACGGTGAGCCTCGTCCACCACCAGACAGGCCCAGTCGATGGATTTGAGTGCCGTCTGGTCGATGGTCACCAACTCATAGGAGGTCAGCAGCACGTGGAATTTGATAGGAGCTTCTCTCTGCAGGAAAACAAGGAAGGACAGGATGTTATATTACGTTAAGGTTGTTTCATTATTTGTTTCTTCTTATATAATGGTTATTGTTAAAGGTACCAGGTTTAAACTGGTTTAAATTGCACTTAAAAGGGAAAAAAAAATCATGTTAATTCTCCATGTGATGAAAAACATTAGAGCTGAGTCATCGAGTTAAAATCAATGTATCACAAAATGAATATTATCTGATTCAAGCAACTTTTAAGATTACGGTTCAGATCAAATTTGTCACTAACCCGACTAATAAACAACATGAGTTTTGATTTATATTTTTCCAATAATGATAATTTCTAAAATCAATAACATGATTAAATCATATAATTACTACACGATTCCACTGAAAATAAAGAATTAAATTATAGTATTGAATTATCTCCTAACCCTTGATAGCACACAGTTTTTTTCACCTCCCATCATCCTCAAATTTATTTTGAGATTTTCGCTCTCGCCGTCCTCACCCTGAGTTTGAAGGCCTTCTTCCCTCCTTTTACGGCCGTGTCGTCGAAGGAGAACTCGTTCTCTCTGATGATGGCTCGGCTGTCCTTGTCTCCCGTGTACGTCACCACGTAGAAGTCGGGCGCCCACATCTCAAACTCCCTCTCCCAGTTGATGATGGTGGAGAGCGGAGCGCTGACCAGGAACGGCCCCTTAGTGTGGCCCTGAGGGCCGGAAGAGAAGGAACAAGTCATACAGTCTGTCCGTGAAACGAGACTATAAGAGGACCAAGAGGCTCCAGTATTATTATTAAAAAATTCCACAACATTACAGACCATAGAATATGTTACCAGATCATCACATCATGCATCAAATTATTAAGAAAAAAAAAAACCTCATGTAATGCTTTATAAAAATGCAAAAGTCAATGTAATATAAAAGAAATCTGAAAATTAAAGTAAATTCATACAAATTAAAAGATACAAATAAAAATAAATCTAGTAAAAAATAAATAAATCTAGCAAAAAAACAAATCTATAAAAAAAAAATACAAATTGTCAGTGTTGTATAATAAAAATCTGAAAATAAAAGTAACTTTATAAAATAAACAAAATAAATATAAAAAATATAGAAATAAAAATACATACAAATAATAATGAATCTAGTAACAAAATCTGTTTCAAATATATTGCAGGAAAAATAGAACCAAATAGAAATTATAGAATAACTAAAATACTAAAATGTATCTTCGTAAAATGAAATTGGGTTTTGCCAATTTTTTAGAAAGGCAATTTTGACTGCAAAAAAAAAAAAAGTTAAACCATGTGGTTACAACGGCTGTTAAAGGGTTAAGTTATAACCTCTTTGAAGAGCGAGTAGAGGAAGACGATGGTCTGGATGGTCTTGCCGAGGCCCATCTCGTCTGCCAGGATGGTGTCCGTGCCCTGAGCCCAGGAAAACCGGAGCCAGTTCAGACCCTCCAGCTGGTACAGGTGCAGCGTCCCGCCGGTCGATGTGACAAAGTCGGGCTGCTCCTCGTATTTTATCGTAGGCTGGAATACGAGAACAAAGTACAGAAACATAATTGGGACACAGTTAGTTATATTTACACCAGAATGAGAAGTATTATAATAGTAGCAATATCACAGTTTTATATCAGTGAAGTTATTTTCATTAAAGAGGCCCAGTAAACTTTTCCCTGTTTTTGTCTATAATGTCGGATGTTTATAATAAATGTGGTAAAGTTTTAAATAACGAGGTAAATGTATGTAAAAGTAATAACTGTAAGTAAAAATCTCAGGCGTCAGACTGTTCTGAACTCTGTCTTTTACTTTTGTTTGAGATAAACTGACGTCAGCTGGTGACAGATTTTTTTACATCTGCTCCAGACGGAAACCCAAAATAAAAAATCTGAACTTTAAAATGAGAATAATCAGTTCCCTTTAATATTGTCTTTAATCAGTTCAGGATTATTGTATTAGCTTTGTTCTACAAAATCATTCCACTACACAAAAAATGTCTAAAATTTTTATTAGTTTCCACATAAAGGGATGATGTTTGGAACAGGTGAGACAAATAGTATGTGTAAGAGTACATACATTTTAAATACAAAAACCCACAAAATAAACATTCTCTGGGGCTGAGATGTGGTGAAAAAAAACAGACAGGAAGCAGCTAGAAAGACACGACAAAATGAAATTAAAGTTAACTCACGTCAGTGACGGGCGAGGCGGGATCCTCCTCCTCCTCCTCCTCACCCTCCTGGGTCTTACTCCTAATCTTCCTGGGTTTGTCCAGGTCATCCTTCATTATTGCATCTCTGTTGAATAACAAGTTATCAGTGATTATGTTCATGTGCACACTGATATTACACTTTTATCAGAATATGACAATATTCTCTTTTTAAAATAAATGTTTTTTATGCATGTCCTGGTTTAAATAAAGACATGATGTTTTTTAATGTTAATATTAAGTTATTATTGTGATTTTTACTGAGATGATGATTATTATTATTACTACTTTCTTTAATTTCTTGTGCCATAGGGTAGAGAGTCATGTCTATTTCTGTAAAATCAAATAAAGCACAAAAAATAATAAAAAATTAATAAATAAATAAATTTTAAAATACATTTTAATTAATTAATAAAAAAATATAAATAAATTACATTATTCTGAACTTGATATTGGTCATGTAAACAGCATATCCAAAATTAGGCCTTATTCTGAATGCAGCATTTTCAGATAAAGAGGAGGAATATGCCGATATTATTCAGGTTTTAGGTGTATTTTTTGGACATGTGGACATCACATCAGGAATATGTGTCTCACTTGTTTTTTTTAAATGCAGTTTGTGACACACAGCCTCTTGCCTGTTTACGTTTTTTTTTCTTACCTGTGTCTCCAGTAGTTGCCCTTGTAAATTGCAAATTCAGGGATGTCCATGTCGTCTCTCTCCCAGGTGCACTGATCATAGGTCAGGTCTCTCCATTTGACCAGGTAGTGGTACATCCCCTTCTTATCCACACTGTCAGGAGGACACACACACACAAAACACAGCGAGTGCTTTATTACGTGTTTAAACAAATGTTAGCGTTTCAGCAGTGTGTGGTCAAAACGACCTCAAAAGTATCCGCAAACACATGTCAAGTTGTGTAATTGGACTGCACTGAAAGACGGAGACAGAGGGAGGGAGTTACGAAGCTTCTCTTAGAGCACCTTTCTTTTTATCCTCTTAAAATAATATCCACAACTTGGATTAATTTTTAAGAAAAATACGAATTTTTTGGTTCCCTTAATTGGTGAAGACTGAGTGAATTTAATTTTTTAATTACATTTTTTACTGTTTATGTAAACTGAGTTGAAAATATGCCTCACCATTTGTAATTTAAAGCCTCTAATTTTACACATATTATACCTTGTAAAAAAATAAAAATAAAAATGAAATATTTTTCAATGGAAATTTTGTCAGTGAATATCAACTGATTTGTGTGGATCATGTTGAGACTTTTTCACACAAAATTCACATGTAGGAGAGAAAAGGTGCTTTCCAGCAGATGGTGCTAATGCAACACTTATGGATACTAACCACTTTTAAACTTAACAGAAGAAGACCAAACCAAACCTGTCACTAGTGCTTTGTGTTTTATGAGTTATGTAACTTGGCATTTGTCAGTGAATACTTATGAGACTGTTTAATCCTCCACAGCAGGCCAAAAAAATACCCTGCAAACTGTGACTGGCATATTAATGTAAATTTATAAATACAAATATGTCACATATGCCTGGAATTCATAATAAATCAGTTACAGTACACTCTGCTTGAAGTAATAATTGAGCTTTGAAGTAATTAAGAACTACTTGATGTTAGTTTTTGAAAAAACTTAAATGAAGTAATGAAATAACGTTTCAGAAGATCTGCGTGCTCGCGCTCGCACACTAAGCTCACCTGTGGTTGATGATGCGGTGGATCATCATCCACTCAGGCTTGATGCCGTATTTGTAGTACTTGTCTTCCAGTATGGCGTACTGGGGGTCCTTGGCCCTCCTCTTCTCGCTCTTTCCCACCGTGTTCTCGTCCTCTCCGCCTGACCCGTAATCCAGGCTGGGAGGCTCGTCCATGTCCGTCTTCCTCTGGTAGTTTCTGTACATCACCGAGTGGAAGATCTCCAGCTGGGAGGAGATAAAGACGATAATTAGGATTAAATTTTGAATCCTTCTCACATCGTTTTGACCACCACTTTAATGTTTCCTCTCTCACCTGCAGCTCAGTGATCCAGGTACAGTGCCAGTACGACTGCCCGGTCAGTTTGACGAAGAACTCCCTCTCTGCTCGGCCCTTCATGGGTGGCGGCGGCGGGGCGTCCGGAGGGGCGTCAGGAGCCGGGGGAACAGGGATGGGAGGCGGAGGGTCACCCCATCGCCAGTGGAGGATCTTCTGGACACGTCCTTTGATTGGCGGACACTAGAGGAGGAATGCAAGTTATGAATGACTTTGTTTTGATCCCAAAAAACAAATTAAATTAAATTAAAACATTATATAAACAAACAAAACAAAAGTACAGTGTCCGAAAAGGTGTAGGTAGAAGTCATATCTACCCCTTTCTCACTTTTTCTTTTAACACATATATATTATGTCAACAATTTCCAAAGTTAGGATTAGTGCTTGGAAGTGTGTGCAGGTGCTGCATTTTCATTTTTAGTTTACATTTATTTGCACATAAAAACATATGAAAAAAGGTGATAAATCGCAGTTTATCAACGTTAAGCTGTAGCAATACTCAGCCTACTGCAGAACATTTAAAATCTATCTTGACCTAAATATTGTGATAACATTATATTTTTTTGGGGGGGGTGTCTGATGATTCCCACCCCTGCCTAAGACTATTTTGGCTTCATTTGTTGTCCTTTTCCTAATGTAATAAAATAGACTTTAAATGGAGCGCTCAGCTGTGGTGCCAGCCCTCAGGAGGAACAAATCACAATTATAGTTATTTGCACTCACAATGAAACTCCCCAAAGTGCCGTCAGGTTTCTCAACAACAGACAACATCGAGGAGCATGAGTAACAACACTGCTGAGAATCAGCGCAGGCACACAGGAAATCATACAACAAAGTCAGCATCAGGGCTATTTTCTTAACAACAGCTACTTATTTTAAGTGTGTTATTGATACAAGAGGCTGCCTTTTGATTGTTTAAGTGCGTGTGTGTGTGTGTGTGTGTGTGTGTGTGTGTGTGTGTGTGTGTGGGAGTATTCAGACTGGCGGCACAGTGCGAGGACAGGCTGTGTAGTTTCAGTCCTGCTGTAACAACTTTTTTTTTCAACCTGCAGGACTTCTGTCAGAGCAACACTTCTCGTCTCTGAAGTTTTTGTCATGCACATACACACATGTAAAAAGCTGATTAGAAACCTGGTTACATGTACACATGGCCAAGAAATGGACTTTTTCTTGGACAAATCTAACTGGGGAAAATCTTATTCCACAGTTTTTTATATTCTCGCCATTTAATGGTGTGTTTTCTTTTCCAAACTGGAAAATATTTTCCCATGTTTTTGTGCCGAGGTGATTAATAGAAATAACAATTTTTGAAATTGTATTAAGCTAGAGCGCTGGAGCCTGGAGTGGAACAACAGGCGGCAATGTAACCGCACATTTGTCAATTTCTGTCCACTAAAAGCGCTTGTGTTTGCCACTGATAGGCTCAGTTTATGCGAGTTTTATGATGATAAAACTACTGTTTATTTAAGTGCAGTCTGGTGGATTTGGTGATTTCTGGTTAAATAATTAAATTAAATTATTATTAATGCTTGTTGTGATTCTTGTAACTGTCTCTTTTAATTCCTTGTTTATCGTGTGGTTATCGTAAGTCTGTCTTGAATGAGACTGCCTGATTATATACAAATTTAATAATAGAAAATAAATGCAAAAGCTGTCTGTAACCCTGTTACTGAAGATGTGAAGGCACTCACTGAAAAAAGTTGTATCTATCATACAGATTTATACGACGGATGAAACACATTTTACTCCAAATCAAAATAAAGCAACACAGTAAAAACATCAACGCGAAAGTCCTAAAGGGAAAATCCGAGTACAAAAGCTCCACCATAAACTTAGAAAAATGACACTTCATGTCCTTTATCCAATGCTCTAAATACAGACTGTATACAGTGCATCATTTATCAATAAAAATCCTACATTAGTAAGCCTGTAAATAATAAATTAAAGTGGATGGAGGGAGGACACAGAGTCCTGAATCAGGTACAAACAGCAGGTAAGTAAAGGAGAAGCAGCTCACCGTGCAGCGCGGACACAGCCACTCTCCGTTGGGGATCTCCGGCAGCGGCGGGTTCAGACAGTGGATGTGGTAAGAGGAGGTGCAGGTGTCGCAGCACAGCAGCTCGCCTCCGTCTTTACACACCCGACAAAACTCCATGTGGTCATCATCCTCCTCGTCCGCCCCCGTGGGGACGCCCACTCTGACCTCTGAGATCACTCTGTCCTCGCTGTCCTCCTCAAAGTCCTCAAAATCCTCGTCCTTTGCTTCCCACTGAATTCCCTCTTTTTCCTGGCAAACGAAAAATTTCATTAATTGATCGACATCTCAGCTGAATTAAACTTTGAGAAAACCTTTTTTGGGAGGCAAAATTTACATTCAGGGTGGATCCACGTGATAGCTATGGTATCTTTTGAATTTTCAATAAGTGAAAAAAAGCAAGGACAAGGAGGAGAACTCAGATTTTCAGACTTTTTTTGTTATGTTTTTCCAGAAAAAACACAAAGACACCAAATTTACACGATTGTGCTGCAAAAAAAAACTTGCCACAAGAAAGAGTCACGGTGACGCAGTGCTGTAATGCTGTAATTGATCATTTTAAGCGAGGGTAAAAACATCTGTAATATGCTGAAGGATCTTTCTACACAACGTGCTAATACAGGAATGGCATCTATTGTTATTGGGTGTCAGGCTGTCAAAAGCAAAATTAACCGAAACTGACATCCCATCCAAATTGATGCTTGACCTTTCACCTATGACCACCAAATTCAAATCAGTTCATTCTTGAGTCCACAGGGATGTGTGGGCCAAATTTGAGGAAACTTCCTCGAGGTGTGCTTGAGATATTTCGTTCACAACAATGAGACAGACAACGTGACTGTGACCTTGACCTTTGACCTATGATCACCAAAGTTGAATTAATTCACAGTTTAGTCCACATGGATGTTTGTGCCACATTTAGGAAGGAATTACTTCAAGGCGTTCTTGAGATATCTTGAGAATTTACAAAAATGAGATGGACAGACGGACAACCGGAAAAAAAATAATGCCTCCAGCCATGGAAATTATTTGTGCGGTTACGTACAAAACAACCACTTTCACAAGGATCTCGACTACAGTTTATTTCACTGCGTCTTCACTGTCAAAACTATCCAGTAAAATGCAAAAATAAAAGCTTTTTGTCAACCAAACACCTTGGTACTCTACATTAAACTCACTTTGATTCACTGAGCCGACTAATTTTACCTGTTTCGGTATAAAGACTGTTCACTGTGTCATGGTAACCAAAAAAAATGAGCACTGGGTTTTATTTGTGACATTACTGAATAGATCTACCCCCACAGCACCACTTCAGGTATCAGTCTTTGTCTGGACAGGATTGTGTTTGTCTGAATGCAGCCGGCTCTCCGCTGAGATTTGTGATGCAGCTACAAAGCCTCCATTCATCCGCTGCTCAGAGCAAGTAAAAACAAACCACTTTAAACTGTTTTTCTTTTCGCTCAGCTTTGCCAAGTACATGCGTCACTTGAAGATAAATATGTGAATAAGGATGCTGAGCAAAAAAAAAAAAATCAAAAATAGAAAGTAGAAACAGGCATGTTCTTGTTGAACTCACGCAGTGCGGGCAGCTCCACTTGCCCTCGGGGGCCTTGTCCAGCTCGGGCTCCAGGCAGACGAGGTGATACGCTCGGGGACACGTGTCACACAGGATGATCTCTCCGCCCTGCTGACAAACCTCGCAGTAGTCCTGATGATCCGTCTCGTAGCCGTCTCCTTCCTCTTCACCTGGAACTGTAAAGTGTGAGACAAACGCAGAGACACGTCTGAAACGGCGGAAAATGCTTTCTTCATTTTTTAAAATAATTCAGGCTAAAAACATAATTAAATGTAGCAGTTGAGTCTTTAAGGGACAGTTTGGATTAGGGGGCCGACAGATTATCGGGGGCTGATATTTGGCATGTTGCTGATTATCTGTTCAGTGACAACACAGTGCCGATAAAATTAATCAATGAAAATATGCAAAAAAATGTCAGCATGGGAGGAACTTTTATTTTCCTAACATAAAACCTGCATAAAACCTCAGTGAGATACTTTTATTTACTAATTTTCTATTTAAATTTTCACTTGATTTTATTTTTAAAAAATGCTGGGAACTTGCTGTATATGATTATTGAAAGTTTCCATTTTGATTAAATATTTAATATTTATATATTATATATATATATTATTATATATATATTATAGAAATATTATATTTATATTAAATTTAAAAATATTGAATATATTTAATGAGTAAAGGCATTTAAACAAAGTGCATAAACAAAGTGATAAACTGTATTTTTATGACTCTAAATATTAATTTCTAAAAAAGTGGCTAAAATACATTTTGCTGCTATTATTGTTGGTATTTCTGCCTGCTTCTCCAAACTGGTAGCGTGCCAATCGACACCTACTACTGAGGTGATACCTCATAAAAAAACCCACTTCACAAAGATCCCAGCCATCGCTTTAACATAGATGTGGACATGCTATTTATATAATTATATGTTGTTCATATAACAGACAATTTGTGCTCATACTTGCACTCTTCTTCTTCTTTTTGGCAGGCCGTCCGCGCTTGTTCTTCTTGACGCGGCCGGAGCTGTCGGAGCGAACGGAGGAGCTGTGAACGCTGGAGTCCTCCTGCTCCGACTCGTCCTCGTCCATGTCATCGCTCTGACGGGGAGCAAAGACGGAGTCAAGGAAAAGAAAAACACAATTAACAGGTAACAGAAACGGGAAAAAGAAGGAGAGGAGAGACGGTGAAGTTTTGTACTCACTGAGCAACTCTTCTTCCTCTTTGCACCTATAGGCGATAGTTTGATACGAATGGGCGCCATCTTTTTTGCCTTTGCCAGAGCCTTTTTCTTGTCCGGGACTCGAGGACTTTTACTGCGCTTCTTATAGCCGGGGCCTGTAACAGGGACGATAATAAGACAGACGAATGACAAATCAGTGAGTGACAAAGAGTACAAAAGGTCAGTTTGTTTTCTCATATTGAGGATAAACCTGGGCTTTTATTTTGGAAACAAAGTATTATTATGGGAAAAAAATGTTTTTCTTTTGATGCAAAAAAGCAACTTGTTGCTGCCTGTTTTTTTTTAGCTGTGTTGGACTCTGGTTATCTGTTATTTATGCATACCTTTGCTCAGTGTCTTCATATGGTTGACA
Organism: Plectropomus leopardus; assembly: GCF_008729295.1. Classification (NCBI taxonomy): domain Eukaryota; kingdom Metazoa; phylum Chordata; class Actinopteri; order Perciformes; family Serranidae; genus Plectropomus; species Plectropomus leopardus. Next base: position 17,491,438 of record NC_056485.1, on the reverse strand, counting down.
CAGTTTTTCCCGAGGTTCATTATCACTTGTAAAGCCCTGACTCACCACTTTGAGTCGTACTCTCGGGTAGAGTCGCCTGCTCTGACTCTGTCACTGCTACACCTTTATATATACGGCAATTACTGGACTGCTACTGCTATGTCTTTATCATACATTCTCAGGACTTTTTTATGCTTTCTGCTCCAAATGCCTGGACACAAACTGGATAAAGGGCAATCGCGTATTCTGCAGTAATATGTGGCAAATAACCAAAACCCAAAATGTGAAATCCAAAATGAAGGAAATAAGAGGCAGATTCCTTTTAAATTTTCTGTCTAAAAAAATACATGTTTTTTTGTGTGTTGTTTCCATGAAAACAGCTCTTTAAAGGGATAGTTTGGATCTTTTTTGAGGCGGGATCCAGAGTCAGTGTGTTACCTTCAGCACACTCACAGAGGCTAAATAACCCAGCTAACACCAGACGTCCATATGACGTCAGGAAGATCAGGCAGAACAGGTGTTAAATTTTGGTTGGAATGAAAATCGTGAAGACACTATTTTCAATGTCTAACCGCATAAGAATTTCATGTTTTTTGGAAGTTACAATTACAACATTTTGCAGACGTTGGGCTTGTTTTCTGTATCTTACCACTAAATGCTGTTAGTCTACGCCATGATGACGTTGACTTGAGATGTTTGGACCAGGTTAGTTTTTGCTTCCTCACAAAATAACTTAAAACCGACAAAACAGAAACATCATCGTTGTTAGTAAATTTATTTATCAGGCCCACTGAAAAAAAATCAGTATCACTTTAAGAGGATGCTATATTTAGTATATTTTCACTGTTTTAGTTTGCAGTCGACAGCCCTTTCCCGCAGGAGTCTGTAGCTGCTACCTAAGCTTTCTTCCAGACCAGACTCCATTGACAAAAACAATAATTTTAGGTTGCTGAACACAGGAGCTGCTGGTCTACTACTGCCTTGATCAGTTACTTTATTTGTCTTACTGTGTGACTTTGGTGAATCCAAGCTGACTCTTTTAAACCCCACAGTCACAAAATAACACCAACAAACTAACCAGTCACGGCAGTGGTAGACCAAAGTGGTTGACCAAATTATTGTTTTTCTGAATGGAGTCTGGCTATAAAGAGAACAATATCACAGCTTAAGTTCCCTGTTGAAAATCGCTGTCTGAGGGCAAGTTAAAGCAGGGAAAATATTCTAAATATAGCAGACACTTGAACTAATATGTCTTATTTAGGTGTCTAAAATATGTTTTGTAGCTGCCCCAGTCCACAGCAGTACACTGCTTCGCCCCCTGTGGCGGTATATCTGCCTGCTTCTCCAGTCTAGGGGTGTCCCGACCACAATCTACTAATGCACTTCTACCAATAACAAGTGATTCAGTTTTTCTGCTGGATGACAAACCGACACAAAAGCCACATGGATACAGAAAAAGCAAGCACTGACCTTTGCCCTCTTTCGTCTTGGCCTTCCTGATTGGTGGTGGCTGCGGCGGAGGCTCAGGCGAGGCGTTCGCTGCGGAGACCTGCTCAGCGACAGCGATCGCGGCAGCTGCAGCGGCCGCCGCGACAGCAGCGGCGTTGCCCTTGAAGGGGTTGTTGGAGCTGAACTCCCTCCACTTGGCCCCCAGGATGGTCATCATCTTAGACATGGGGATCTTAGGATTCTTCTTGGCTATCATCGGCCTGAGAGCGAGAGGTGAGCATCAGTGAAATGTCAATTATATGTTAGTCACAGAAATGGTGTGCATTCTGCGTGTCAGTCAGACAAATAACTCCCCGACATGCACAAGTGGTGGACATTATGGATTCGTGTTATCAGAGTGAGAGCAGGTATGAGTCAGCCACGGAGGCCGAGGCTCAGGCTGCCGCTGACACTCCGACAGCACGACGAGCGAGGAGGATAAAGACACAGCTGCCAGAGGGAGACAGAGGCAAGTTGTTTTCAACCCACGCCACCTGTATCTGTGTTAATATGCTGCTGGTAGTTTCACCACGGACAGCTTCTGCTGCTGGAGGTCGGTCTGTGTGACAGGCGGGAAACTTTATACAAAAGGTGACCCATAATTTTGTGTACTACAACAACACATGTGCATATGTGTATACTGCAGAAATACATGCTTTCAAAACTGAGAAGTGGAACCATAAATGAGCACACACCCTAAAGTGGGTGCTGGCAGTGACATTAACCTTGCAACCAATGCACAGAAGCTTTTTCAGATTCTGCAGAGCACTAGTTTCTCTGTGTCATTATGAATAGAGCAGATGTTATAGTTCTGCAAGACCATAAGCGATCACAGACTCCTAGCAGCAAAACTTCCCTTTTACTCCTAAAATCCTTCTTTTAAAGGGACAGATCACCCCAAAATCAAAATATTTTTCCTCTTTCCTACAGTGCTACTTATCATTCTAGATTGCTTTGGTGTGTGTTGTCGAGTGTTTGAGATATCGGCCGTGGAAATGTTTGCTTTCTCCCCTACATATTAGACTAAACGGCACTCGGCTTGTGGTGCTCAAAGTGCCAAAAAATTAATTTGAAAAACTCAACAGCAATGTCTCTTTCCAGAAATCATGACCCGGTTACTCAAAATAATCCACAGACCTTGTCTATTTTTTCCACTGAACACTGCACTACATCCGCCAACCGGACACACACACACACACACACACACACACACACACACACACATATATGTTTTTATTGTATTTTACCAACAGCTACAGCCAGCTGTCCACGTCAACACCACGTGAAAACAAAATACTGCACCTCATGAACTGGCTGAAGGCTTTGTAGTTGGTGAGCTCCCTGTAGTCCTCCTCTGTGAAGGTATGATCAACATCCTCCAGACCCCACTCCTTCGCCAGCTGGGCCGACGTCTTCTGCTCTATTGGCTGCTGAAAAGCCATTACCCATCAGGACACAAAGATAACACACTTGTCGAAGATTATTTTAATGTGTGTTGTTTTCTACCTTTGTTGTTTCCTCCTGACTGCTGTCTCGGTCCCCATCGAGTTTTTTCTTCTTCTTGGTTTTCTTCTCCTTCCTTTCTTTATGTTTCTTCTTTTTCTTTTTCTCTCCAGATCCATAGTCGCTGGCTACACTGTCTGAGTTCTCGCCGTAATCTCGTTCTCTGTCTGAGTCTCTCTCTACATCGCTGTCCTGAAGAGAAAATGATATTAAAAAGCAATTACTATGTTGCAACATAACCAGCAAAGTAAAAAAAAAAGGCATGATAAACTTACAATCTTCTTCCGTTTTTTTGCTTTGACCGGTTTCCCCTCTTTGTCTTTCTTCTTTGCCTCCCTCTTCTTTTTCGGACGCCCTTTCTTCCTGCACGGGATCTCTCTGTCTGATACCTCTGGCTCTTCGTCTAGACGAGAAAAGAAAGCGAGACGGCTATTAGAATCAGATGAGCAATAATCTTCCCAACACCGAGCTAATCCCAGCTGAACATAATTACACACAACAAAAGCTGCATGATAGCCACGGTGGCCTCTGCGACCTCTGACCCTGTCTAAATTGTGACACATGGTAAATTAGATGGAGTTCGTCAGAGGCTGTAAGTACATGTGACAGCTGGTGTTGGTGGTTCCATCACATGGGGATAATTCCCAGTGATGGCAGTGCCAGCGGCTGGAATTGGGCCAGTTTATTTTATTTTGCCCGACAGTTAATCCCGAGTATGAGCCGCGACAGGCAACTAGACGCTGCTTAACTTAGTTCTTACAGTGCGCCGAGTTTGGGCCAAAACTGGGCCAGATTATTTTTTAAACATCCGATCCCAAATCTCAGCCAAGTCACACAACAATATGTTCTTCTCCTGGTGTGAAGAGTTTGGCCCAAAGCTGCTCATTTCCAATAACAACCCAGTGATGGCAGCGTCCACAGCCGAGTTTGGGTCAGTTTATTTTGCCTGATTCTGGGACGTCGATAATCCCAAGTCTCAGCAGAGTCGGGCAACCAGATGCAACTCAATATATTTTGGCCTGAGTTTAGGCCAAAGCTGGGCCATGTTAACTTTGACAACAGCCCGGTGACGGCGGCTGCCAAGTCAGACTAGTTTACTCGGCCCTATTCTGAGGTCTCCTTGATCCAGAGACTCAGCCAAGTCTGGCAACCAAAAATGGCGTGCCGAGTTTGGGCCAATCCTGCGGCAGGTCATTTTTGATAATGTCACAGTGACGGCAGTGTCAGCAGTCGAGTCGGGCCATGTAAACTGGCCCAGTTCTGGCTTGTTATTCAACTTATTTGGCCCTACTCTAGGGCATCATTCATCCTGAGTCTTAGCCGAGTTGCGCATCCGGACGCGGCCCAAGTTATTTCTTCTCGTGTGCCGAGTTTGTGCCGATGCTGGGCCAGGTCATTTTGGCTACCTGGGGTTACTTTATTAATGATAGAAAAAATATGACAAGCAGTTTTGTAAACAAAGCTGAAAAGCATCTGTGAGGTCTGATGTGTAAAACACGGTTATATTTTTTAAACTCGATTAAAATAGCAGAAATAAAACTACTTTAACCCACCCCTTCCCCCTATTATATAATAGAAGACTCTCAGCCACAGAGCATCTAAAATACATGACTGTATCTCTGCTTTTACTGGAAATGATTTGAAAATATCAGGCCAGTTATTCCCCACGGTGCCTGTGCAATATCACAACCACAAGGAAAGCAATTGAACCTGCAACCTGACCTGGCTTGGAGCAGAAAAAGACAGAGCGACAGCAGCAGCAGCTTCAAAAGACAAAATGCATCAAAGCATTAAAGCATAACCAAAATATGGGCTGCGGTGTGGGCCTGTGCAACCAGCCTGTTTGATACAGACTACATTCTGTCGGATTTTATTGTCTGCCTGCCTTTGTTGGTGAGCGCTCTCTCCACCAGCAGCAGCAGCAACAGCAGCCCCCTCCTCCTCCTCCACCACCTCCTCCTCACTCCCACCCCAACCAACCCTTCCCGCGTATACGAGCAGCGCGCAGCCGGCGAAGTCGCGCCGGGGGCGGCGGCAGCACGCACGCAGGGCCCGGTGATTCAGAGGCCGCCAGCGGGACGGTGCGGAGCGGTGAACTGGAACGACTTCTCTCCCGCGCTGTAATCCCTGCACGGGGACCCCGACCACCGCTGTGGCCGCGGCTGGAGGTCGCGAGGGGGTTAAGGTCCTCGACGGGAAGCTCAATTTATCTGTCTGGAGCCGGCATGGCGGCGGAGCTAATTAGCTTCAAAAGACAAAGCAATGCAATTCTGTAATATTCACACAGGAAATGACACGTTTTTGTTGTATTAACTCACATTTCTCCCCTGTGACATCTGCACTTCTAACTTTCTCTGCTAAATGTGCATTGCATCATAAAATAAGCAACTACTTAATGTATTTTTTTAATGAATAAACTGCAACCTTAAGGCTATTTTTGATAGTTGCAGGTTACTTTCTGCACCCTTTACTTTCACTGCGTGCAGCCTCACTGTCACAGAAACTTCCAGAATGTCACTCAATCATCTCTTTTTGCAACACGGGAGCAACAAACTATGGTGTTTAATAAAAATGCATTTGAGAAACATGTTGTGTAGCTAATTAGTGCACATATAGAGGGAGCTAAACAGTCCCACCTCTGTGCCCTGTGAAGTGAGCAGCATGCAGCAGCAGCAGTGTCCTATTTTGACCTGTCATAGCGACAATGGGGTAGGGGGGCAAGTTTCTGTCTGGGCAACGTGCTTTCATGTCTGCACAACACAACGCATCCTCTCCTCTTGAGATCAAATATATATCGCCTCCGGCTAGGGGATTCCATGATTTCCAGTCCCTGCTTTGAGCTTTTTCTTTAACCCTCCGGGGCGACCTTATTATACCATGATTATTTTTAAATCATGCATTTTAGGAGCTGTCAAATTTGGATTTAAGGGAGCTGCAACTTTTGATGCTGGAGAAGAAACTTTGTTGGGATGTGCTGGAGGTGTAGAGGAAGTGGAGAGATTGTGCAGATTTTTTTTTTCTTTTTTGGCATTTTGTTGCAAACTGGAGTTTTAAAGCGCGCTCTTGTGTTTTTTCTCTCTCTTATAGGTGCAAATATGGCACCTATAAGAACACATAGGTGCAATAACTAGATGGTGCGTATGCTTTTAAAGGGTAAAGGTGGTGAAAGATGTTTTTTTAAGAACTATTAAGTTTGCATTTGCGCGCACTCGCTGGTGTGTACTGTACCGTGCTGGAGCTGGAGAAGCACCGACACACGGGGCGCAAACTGCGGGCTCCGGCTGCTTCCTAACACACCGTCTCTCCAAAAAATTTAACCGCTTAAGTTAAGTGTGTTTTTATTTCGTGTGCGCGCTCCCGACTTGTCCGCCAGTTTTTTCCTTTTTTACTGTACCTGGCGCGGCTGGTGTTGCAGTTTCCCGAGGCGCCGCCGGCGAGTTTATGTCGCTTGCGTTCTCGTCTAGGTCTCCGTCGTCGTCGTCTTCTTCATCAAAATCTCCTCCCTCGGAATTAACCACCATGCCCTCGTCTTCCTCACAGGACCGGAGAGGAGAGGACATTATATTCCTGTCATTGGGTCCGTCCTTGTATTCAAAAAAGCGTATTCTTGCCCCGAATGTGTGATATTTATTTAATATTCAAATCGGCACAGAAAAAAGTGGGGGGCGTTTTGAAATATTTTACACTAGGCAGAGCAACAAAGATGGCCGCCCTCTTATATTTATTTTTTAACAACCCCCCCAATAAGAAAAAATCCCCTTACATAAAAAATGGCTGACTATATTATTTCAGAACGCACCCCCCTCCTCCTTTCTCTCTCCGTCTCTCTTTCTCCCTCCGCGCGCCCCCTCCCTCCTTAAAAACGTACACATTGTTACAAGAGAAAGGGGTGTGTGACTGCATGTAAGTTACATTGTTACTTGTTTGTTTCTTTTCTGTCTTGCCCCCCCTCCCTCCTTTCCTCTCTTTTCCCCCTCCAAGTCCGGATCAGTCACGAATCCGACACACTCGCGTGGTGTCACTGTCACTTCTTGCAAGATCACGCAACTCTCTTTCTGCATTGCAGAGCCCGACACAAATCTATCAAATATGGCCACCTTATATTCTCCGGAGCCCCCACCGTTGTATAAAAAAATATTTTGGAGCAGTGTGTGTGTGTGTGTGTGTGTGTGTGTGTGAGTGTGAGTGCTGGGGAGGGATTGAGAGAGAGGGGGGTTGGGAAAATCTGCCGCAGCCATGCCCAGACTTACATCAGATTGTATTGCTTAAAAATTAACTACTTGTGGTGGGGATGAAAACAATTCACAATATGCAAACTGCAGCCCCCCCTTTATAAACCACCATATTAAACAGCTCTCAGCCAGTAATCCAGCCTCGCTGCAGAGGTTTAAAACCAACACAGGAGATTTTGTGAACTCTTGGTGTAAAATGTGCCGAGCAGCAGCAGCAGCAGCAGCAGCGGGCTGGATGGCAGTAAGGCCATGGGAATCCCTCAACCCCAGCCAGCCCTCAGCGGCTGCTCAGGGGCACTTTTGTTTTGACAAAAGGAATTTTGATTTGCCTTTCACATTCAAAAGCTCGCAACCAAATTGGGGTCAGAACTGACAGTACCGCAATGACTACAATATGAAAAATGATCTGCATCAAGATGAGCGTCTTATAAAAAATAAAGAAACCCATGTGTTAAACAATTTATGTGGCCTTGATATTCAACTTAATTTGTTGCAGTTATTCTTCAAAAAAAGGGATATAAATATAAATGTGCAACCTTTTGCATCATAACTGAATTTGTTCTGTCAAAGCAGCAAACGTCTATAAAGTGCACCCTGGTTCCCTCATCAAAAAAGCCGTTTAAAAAAAAGGTGATTTTGAGACGAGGGAACTGGAGGTGCTGAAATACAGGTTTTCACATTCAAAAGCTCACAGCCCAAATCGGGGTCAGACAGGAGAAACCGATGGTGATCAAACGTGGAAAAATTATCTGCATCCTGATGAGCTTCTAATAAAAAAAACCTATGTGTTAAAAATATGTGTTTTAACGGTGTGTGTGGCCTTGATTTAAATAAATTCAATTTAATTTGTTGCAGTTATTCTACAAAGTGTCCCAGACATGACATTTTTTTGGAGGCTGACGTGGAAATTTGCTTCACTCTTGTTCCCTCCTCAAAAATTCTATTAAATTCTAACCAAAAAAACAATTAAAAAACCCACTGACTTACACATGAGGGAACTGGAAGTGCTGAAATGCGAACTGATTTCCGTGTTTTCATATTTAAAACCTCACAGCCAAATCATAGTCAGAAGAGAGAAACTGCCGGCGGCACTATTGATAAAATATGAAAGATTATCTGTATTGAAACGTCTGCCTCCCGATGAACTTCTTAGACTAAAAGACAGTGTTTGAAAACATGTGTTTAACACTTCACATGGCCTTGATTTCATTGCATTTAACTAATCTAATGCATTTACTATTAAAAAAGGGAACAGAGCAACATTTCACAATAATGAATCTATTTCCTTAATATGCAGAAAAGGTCAATTTATTAGCAGTAAAGGCTCATTTATGCAAAACGTTAAATACAGACACGGACGAAGCTTTCTGTCAATACTCAGAAATCAATTCATCCGAACTTTACAGCTCATTTATACCTCCTTTAGCTATGAAAACAGATACGCTCACTTCAGATACGGATGCACGATAATATGTATCTGTGTGAAAAGTACAACATGTTTCATGAGGTCACACTGAACTTGACCTTTGACCTTCAACCACCAAATTCTATTGAATTTTAACCCTTAGGGCCCGCTTTAATATTAGACACAATCACATCAATCTGTGCTTTAAAAATCAAGCTTGAAAAAAATTATACATTAATATTATTCTCTACTTTCATTTACTTGTTTTTTTTTAACCAAAAGCATTTCTAATCAGAAAAATTAAATATTCATTAATTTTCAAAATTTTAACCCTTTAAATGCCAGGTTTGTGTCATGATGCCACTGTGTTTTTAGATGAAAAAAAAACATAAAAAGTGAAAGATTTTCAATACACTACATGCTAAGTAATTTTTTTCCAAAAATATTATCACAGCCTGGGATATATCAATGATTTACAGCAACACTGACTGTGACAGTGCACCTAGTGGAAATAGCATGTACTTTCTCCATATGCCAAATATGTTAAAAAATGACAAAATCAAGTGGAAAATAATAAGAATTACAAATTTCAAAGCAAAAGCCCAGAATGACACCCAGAAATAATACAATGCATGTTTTTATGCTCTGATGGCTGTGTGGCTGCAGTTAGAATGGGTTTCAATCACACATTTTTTTGCACTTAATCTGAATGTAACTATTTTGTTTACAAAGTGTAACTTAGACTTATTGTAGGAGCTGAGCTGGAAATTCCAAGACTAAACAAAAACACACACTCTTGCCAAAATTCACGCCATGTGCATAAACACAGCCAAAATAATCAAAAAATGAAGAATGAAAAGAATGTAAAATATGTCATAATGCACCCTGGTATACCAGGGTATTTAGAAATCTTAAAGGTATGTTTTTTAAGTAATATAATAAATTAAATTAATTAATAATTAAACTCATAGTATGTAGTGCACAGCACGCACCACCAGAGCCCAGCCTCCGTGTTAGCGCAGCACGCTCATACTGTCTCCGTACCCTGCTGAAATTTCAGGAAGGTATGAAGGTATGAAATATTACACAACGCCTAAGTATCATTGAGGGGCTTGGCTGCTTTGAGTGACAGACCGTCTGTGATGCTCCACCTCAGCTAATTCCAAAAATCTCCAAAAATCAAAGATTGTGACAGCTAAAATGCTAAACTCGAGGCTTCAAACCGGGAGTTCACAAACCAATGTGACACGTCACAGTGTCCAACATTTATTATTTTATACAGTCTATGCTTTCATAAAATCGTATTGTATCCTGAAACTAAAATAATTCAACCTATAAAATAACCCACAGCTGCATTATGGACAAATCTGTAGCAATCTGACAAATAGCAACTTTGTGCTCATGTTTTGAGTGAATTTAATCACTTTTTTATTCCTGTGATCACTTTGGATCGTTTTCTGCCTTTTCCATCAAAAAAAATAACAGCAAAGAGTTGCAACATTTTTATTTCTTTATATTTTTATCCTCTTTGCATTCTGTCTGTTTCTCCATCAGCTTTGGCTTTTTACACCCATAACTGCATACCATGTAAACAAGCATTTCAATTACACCTCCTGCTCCCTCTGCTGCAACAGGTGCCTCCACCGCGCCGGCTCGGCTTCCCCGCGCCCACAAACGACAAGAGAGGAATTTGTAAGTGTCTGATCCAACGGCTACATCTGCCAAGAGAGGCACGGCGCGATGCAAGACACACAGGGGGGAAAGAGGAGGAGACGTGTGTGTGCATCTGTGCAGGGAGAGTGCGTCTGGAAGCCCCCCCGCGGAGCCTCTGGCCACTGAGGTGTCTGCTGTTTCCAGATTGACTGGCTGGCTGTGTGTTTATGTGCATATGTGAGTGTGTGTGCTTTGTATACTCTCACCCACAGCATCCATGTGTGTGCGTTTGAGGTATTTGTGGCCATGACTGTGCATGTGTCTCACCATGTAACGAGCCAGGATATGCCGCAGGCCCTGACACACTGCACTACTGTGCTGTGGCCCCCCTCTCCTCTCCCCTCCGACACCCCGTGTGTCCGTTTGGCAGGGAGACATGTCGAGGATGAGAGGGAAAGGCGCCTCCCCTGGGTGTTGCGCTGTAGCTAACCCAGATTTTATGCAGTGTGACACACAGAGGAAGGTTCCTGCGCTCCTTTTCAGAGCTGAGCTGTCTGAACCGAGGCGACCCTGAGAGCAGATAATGCTTAAATAATGCTCGTGCAGCGGCATATATGGAGAGAAAGTTAGCTTTTCAAATCCCAGCAAAGTGTTTTAAGTCAAAGTATGACATGTTCTTTTTGTGTTCAGTCTTGCGTGAGCCGGTTATTGGCTTCCAATTTCTGACCTCTGAGACTTCAAATTTCAGCAGTTTAATTTGCTTTTGAATCTTTTATTCTGGCTCTAGCAAGGTCTCAATCAAAATCTCTGCAAAAAAACCTCCACAGATCTTTTTTTGACTGCCTACAGTCCAGAGGCTGAAGTGCAAAGAGGTGGTCGTGACACAAACAGAGAGATAGTGGACATGTAGTGCAGCAACAGAATTACCAGAATGAATGCTGGCACTTTTAAAAATCATGGATATGTATATTTGTACATTTTTATAGAACTAAATGTTAAAAACTTTGTTTTTTCATGTCTCAGCAACACTGTGGTTAACCTGTTATGTTTACACATAAAAACCACTTGGTTATGGTTAGGAAAAGATGATGTTTTGGTGGCACATTTGCCGCTGGAAATGCAACCAATGTCTCTCCTAAAAACACATGCTCAGTGTGACACGACTGCAGCTAGAAATGCAGCTATTGTCTCACTATAAAACACCCTGTTTTGGTGGCACAATCGCAGCTAGATATGGAGCCAATGTCTAATAAAGTCATCCAGGTTTTTTTGGCACAATTACAGCTGGAAATGCTGCCGTCTGGCTAAAAAACACTCAACTTTGGAGGCACAACCACCGTTAGAAATGCCACCAATGTCTCATTACAAAACACCTGCCTAAAGTGGCACAATAGCTGCTAGAAATACAGCCAGTTTTAAACAAAAATGCTAAAAAAATACCCAGTTTTGGTGGCACAGTTGCAGCTAGAAATGCCACCAATGTCTTGCTTAAAAACATCCAGTATTAACAACATAACTGCAGCTTAAAATCCTGCCAATTTCTCACTAAAAACCACCTGCTTTTGGTGCCTAACTTGCTGTTAGAAACGGCATCAATGTCTTGCTAAAAAAAAAACTGCTTTTGGTCCTTAAATTGTGGCTAGATACGCTAGGATGGAGATGCTGCAAAATTCTTGTGAAAAAACACCCAGCTTTGGTGGCACAGTTACCAGTAGAAAGGCCAACAATTTCATACAAAAAACACCTGGTTTTGGTGGCACAGTCGCAGCTAGAAATTACACATTTGACTCATATTTTTGCTCCTAATTTCTTTTTTCCCTGTCTGTTACTGAATAAATTAAACCTTAAATCACTTGAGTTGAGCTGGTCTTTAAGAGCAGACATATACCTTTGCTTCATGTTAAGGAGCCACAATTCAAAAAGACTTTAATCAACTGACCTAATGCTAAAAAAGACAATTTTGCTGCTCTGTGGGAGTCAAAAAAACAAGAAAAAGGATGCAGTCCAGCATTTGCTACTCACTTCAGCTGTAGCACTGTGATGTCAAGATGTCATTGTATCATTAACCCGTCCTCCAGCACTTCAATCCGTGGATCAACGTGGGTCGGGACCTGAGGGAACAAAATGTCCAAATGGGCGAATGACGAGAAAAGCTGTAAATATGTCCTCCTTTTGTCCAGTTAATGCTATATATTTAATTATTGTAAAATAACACATCTTTTAAGATCTGTATCAGCCCCTGGTTTAAAGTAGTCTGCTCTGCAATCACTTATTATGTCTTGTTTTGTCTTAACTTGTCTTGTCCAGGAATAATTCACAGTCTGTGCTCAACACAGTTCCTGCATTAAAATGGCAATAGGAGAAATTAAAAAAAACATATTTATTTTTTTACTTTTTGTAAACGGAGGCACTGATTTAAAATCACTACGTTTAGTTCAAACAACTTTCAGAAGAACATATTTGTCAATTTCAAGCACTAAAATAAAATCTTTGCCTTATATTGATCTACAAACCTAACATTGTGGAACATTTTTAAGTATTTTTTATTGTAATGGCTAATTGTTCTTATGGACGTCAACTATTTTGCTGGGGACATGGTAAAATCTTGCAAATATAACTCAGAAAAAGAAAAGAAAAAAACCTCAGTAAATATTAAAAAAAGGTGAATATTTCAATAACTTTTCAGCCATTCAATAAAAATCAAAACTCTGTCCTGTTTAATATATGTATAGTGTTTCCTTCTCAGCGTGATCTGTAAAGTTTCATTTTATTTATTTTTTGTTTTTTTTTACTTTTATGATTTTTTTTTTCTCTTTTACTACTTATCGAGTTGTGATGTTATAGTGATAGCAAAAGAGATTAAAAAAAAGTATTTTACTTGTTTTACTTTTACACATAAAATAGTTATTTTCAGTGTCACTCTGTGTTTATGTGATAAAAAAAGACCTTAATCTCAAATTCAATTATAAATATTCGACACAACCTAAAGAAAACAGGAGTAAGTAATTCATGGGGACCAAAAAATGTTGCCGCCAAACAGCATTGATTGAAAAATGCCAAAAATGCAAAAAAAAAAAAAAAAAAAAAAAGGCTAATTGATGCTAAATGTCAACTGTGAAAATGTCAATTTTAGCTAAAAATTCTTACATTTATTGGTTCCTCTCCGCTGTCTGGTGCCTCCTCTTTCAACTGTAATGAGCCACCGAAGTTGTGTTGACTTAATGTTACATTTTAACGCCAAATTTAACTATTTTAATTTAAATTTCTTGTGATATTTTGACGGTTTCGTCCCCTTTAAAAAGAAAAACGCGTTTCCGGTTTCGCCGGTCCGTCAAACAAAGTGCTCCGTAAATGCAGGAGAAGAAGAAGAGGTTATTATGGCAACAATGATTGAAGAAAATGGCCCTTCGACACATGTTCGTGTATCTCTCTTTTATGTTTCAATATTTTACATTACTGCTAACACTATCTGACAACTTGTAGCGGAGAGAAAAGTGTTAATTTAAAATATATTCAGGTATAATCAAGGCTTCAATGGAGCTAACGTTAGCAGGCGGCTAACGAACTAGCTAACTGTTTACACTTTGTTTTGCTATAAATAACAAATATTTGTACGCGACGCTACTTAATTTAGCATCTAAACGTGTGTTTTTATTTGTACAATCACCAAACAGTTTCCTGAATGTATTTAATACTAATAATAACGAACTTAAACGTGTCACATGCTGAACACTATGAAATTCAGTGTCAGTTCAGTGTCTTACCTTTAGTGTCTGTCCACTTTTAGGAGCAGTCTGAGGTGTCCTCGTCCTCTCAGGCTCGGCAGAAACTAGAGGGGCTCCTGAACAAGAACATGAGGATCCGGATGACAGACGGGCGGACTCTGGTGGGGCTTTTTCTCTGCACGGACCGAGACTGTAACGTCATCCTGGGGTCAGCTCAGGAGTTCCTCAAATCCACAGGTAGATGAGGACAGGAGACAGTGACTCACCTGTCTCACCGTGCAAAATAAAACTGAAGCTTTGCATCCTTATGTCTGTGGAACATGGTATTTTTACAGATAATTTACAAGCTGTTTCATCTCTGATGGGATGAAATTAAAGGTCTATTTTCTAGCAGGAGGCTTTGTTAGAAACCAGTTTCAAAGCTTAATATCCACATAGATAAGAAACACCACTTATTGCTACAAAACATAAGTGAATTTAGACAGAGTTTAAGATTTAGGATTGCCAATTAAACTCTTTGAAACCTTGCAAGAACAAAGGAAAAGGCATAGAGCAACTGTATAAGAAGTGACCTGAAAAAATAGCATGCAGTTTGGTAAAAGTTACAGGAAAAAATCCAGAAAATTAGAACACAGAAAAGTTTTTTAAAAATAGATAAATAAGTAAATAATAATAATAATAATAATAATAATAATAATAAAACACACAATGACCTGAAAAAGCTCAAATAAATTCTTGAATAAATATATAATTAGAATAATTTATTTTCAAGACATTTTTTTCTCTCCTTTTTTTGGTGCTGTTGTTAATTTAAGTAATTTAAGTAATTTTCTTCTTTTTTAAGGTTATTTTTCTTTTCACCTTTTCTTTCTTTTTAGTTACTCACTGCCTTTTTTCCTGTTTTAAAAAGAAATTAAACCATTCGCTCAGGTGTCAAAGGTCTTAAATACTCTTAAACATCAATATGCTTTACAGTCATTTGTTGCACTTTTAATTTCTGTGTTATGCCATTTAAATATCTAAAACTGAAAATTTTAAATAATAAAGTGTCCTTTTCACTGGTTTTAACATAATGTCATTACACATTCAAGTGGGAATAATTACTAAAGTTAAATGGCATAAATCATGGAACATTTGCATCTTTAAGAATTATTTCCCATAATAGTGTCTTTGAAAAAAGATGAGCGATCTGAAAGTGCGAAGGTGGATGCACAACAAGCAACATCTTTTATGATGAACCTTTAAAAAACACACTGTAAACTCAGTTTGTTTGTACAATTGTCTTTTTTTGTCCTCAGACACATTCTCCCAGGGCGAGCCCAGAGTTTTGGGCCTGGCCATGATCCCCGGTCACCACGTCGTATCCATCGAGGTGGAGGCGGACAGTTTGGAAGAAGGATTTGGAGCGAACCATTGATGTTTGGACAACACTCGGTGTGACTGTCTCTCAGAGAGCCGGCCGAGCTCACAGGACAGTGGACATCTTCACTCGAGGACACTTTCACCTCAGATGCAGAACTCCTGTGTCAGTACTCTGGATTTAGCCATTCCCTCTACGCTTGAAGATGTGTCCGTTTGCAGCGGCGGCTGTATCATACAGCATGTGTGTAAACTGAGTGGACCGGGTGTGTGTGTGTGTGTGTGTGTGTGTGTGTGAGACAGTTTGGGCAAACAGCTGGATGTGTGTGTGGAAATGTGTTTCAGTGCTGTGTACAGTGAACGTCTTTGCTTGAGTATTTGAGACCGTGTGTGTTTGTCATTTACAAAAATGGATAGAAAGTTGATGTATCGGGGAGAACTACACTGATTTTACACATTAAAGTCTGTTTACAAACCTCGAAGGACACAACTGTGTATTTGAAAAAGGTTGTATGAACCCTTTTGAGCCTCTAGAGGGAGCTGCAGCCAAGTTTTATTAATTGACTCAGCTGGGGCAGAAGACTACAAATTTAAAAAAGAAAAACATTTGAGAGTCTGGAGTTAAAATGACGTAACATCACCAGCAATGTGGTAAATGTATGTGCAGGATTTAAAACCAAGAATGTGTGGAATTAAAAAAGACTGCATCAATTTTGATCCTTTTTTGTGTTAACTCTCCAAAGTGAGTCTGATAATGTCACAGGAGTGCAATGCTAAATCAGTGGAGTCCTCTTAAAGGGTAATTCTGGTATTTTTCAACCTATAACAGGCTGCAATGTAAACACTCAGCATGTTTGTGTCGTCACTTTACGTCCACTGAAAGTGCTTGTTTTTGTCACTGACGGGCTCAGATTGTTATTTTAACTATCCGAGGATCCCCACAGAGACAGAGCGAGATCCTTTTTTGTTTAACCAGAAACAGCCCCAAAACCGCTATGGCCAAACCCACCAGACTCCATTTAAATAAACAGTAATTTTATCATCATTAAAAAACACTTCATTCAAAGTCGACAGAAACAAAATAAAACACAAAAAACCATTAATTCATCTTTCCTCTGTTCCAACAGTCACAGAGTCTGCTTTGGTTTAAATAAACCTTGATTTCACCCTGTTTAAAGTGAAAATATGCCGGCTCTATTCACGCTAAAATTACTAATAATTTAAATGGAGTCTGGTGGAATTGGCAATGGCAATTTTAGACACTTAGAATAAAAATATGAGCCTGTCAGTGGCAAAAACAAGCACTTTTAAAGGACATAAATAGACGGTGTGAACATGCCCCAAATGCTCAATACTGAACCGGATTTTTTAAAAATGTTGTTCACATTAGTCAGTTAGACTAATGTGCAAATAGTGTCCAGATTGAAAAATGCCAAAATTACCCTTTACGGTTAGAGAAAATTAGGAAAAATGTCTTTAAATGGTCAAACTCGAGGTCAAATATCTAAAGACAAACATCTCAAACAAACGCCTGTAGCTGCAGCGGACTCTTGCATTCATGAAATTAGGACAAAATCATGTTGTTTCAATATTTTAATATGCTTGGGCATGTCAGCTGATTCAGTCTGGCAACAGTAAAATCGATGCCACAAACAGCAGAAAACCCGAAAAAGAAAAAACCCAGAAAAAAACGTCCCACTCAGTCGATTTAAATACAAAGAGCCGATCACATTTGGTTCACACAGTCGAGCAGAAGACAGAAATCAAAGTCACTTTATCTGTAAACTATCAGTGACAAAATAACTTACTTTGTACTGAAAAAGTCAAATCTTTAAGATAAAGTCGTCTCAGTTTGTTCGTTTTAAACAGATTTGTGTTTTTCCTGGCTGTAAAACTGGAGCCTCATTTACAAAGTTACATCAGGATTTTATCTGCGACTTCACGGCTTATTATACAAATACACTGTTTATGAATTACATACAATACGTCGCAGACCTGTAACTACTGCAACACGCCAGCCGCAGCTCTTTTTGTTAGACCTTTTTTTCCCTAAATGATGCTTTCAGATAACCATAGAAGACACACTTGGTTTTGTAAAGAGTCTTTGAACGGCTTTTATAAAGCCCGCAGTGACATTTCAGGAGTGGAGAGGATGTGGAGTGGTTTTTCAGACAAAAAGGGTAAAAGTGCAAGTTTTCAAAGACTCGCTTTGAAATGAGCAAAAAGGAAGAGAAGTACTACAACCTTGGACTCAGGTGAGAATTACTGCGCTTTTGTCCACAATATTGAATTTTTTTCTCCCAGCTGAACGTGATATTTCATTAAAAGTCTGTTGAAGATACAATATTTTCACCCAAATACAGAATTCACACGTTTTTCCAATTACATAACTGTTGAAAATGAATTATAATTTAAAGGTCAAGTATGTTTTTTTTCAGTCTGGACCCTCTTTTTAATGTTTTTGTGACGAACAGGAACAACTTTTTTTAATTGGTCCAGTATTGAGTGAGAGGCTGCAATGTAACACAACTTGGGGCAATTGTGTTGCGTCAATTTATGTCCACTTTAAGCACATTTTTGTCACTGACAGGCTCAGATTGTCATTGTAAGTGTCTGAAAACATTATAAAAAGGATCCTACAGAAACAGACTTTTTTTCAAATAAAGAGTTTAGAGTTAACTGGTGTTTTTCAAATATATCAGATTCAAAATTAATTTCAGCTAGAAATTATGTTACAAACCGAGAATATGAGGAAATGATAAACAAAACATCGACCCAAATTACAGCCATGTTACGTTACATCTAACCAGTAGCTATATTACGTTAACTACAGGAAATAAATTTGCGGTAATGTTACCGGACATAGTGGGCTATCCATGGAAGATAAATGAAACATTTTCATTACACACAACAAAACTCAATGACTTTTCCAAAACTTTCAATGATTTTTAATAATTCCATGACGTTACCAGGCCTGGAAAATGTGATTGTGAAATTCCACTACCTTTTGGGTTTTCCATGACCATGAGAACCCTTAAGATGCTTTTCGTTTAACCAAAAACAGCCCTGAAATTGCATTTGCCAAACCCACCAGACTCCATACAAATAAACAGTAATTTTATCAAGTAAAAAACACTTCATTCAAAGTCGACACAAACAAAATAAAACATACAAACAATGTCTTGGTTTGTATTTTCACTGTTCCAATGATTACCAATTCTAGTTTGGTTGAAGTAAACCCTTAATTTACAAAATAAGATGTGGAAATATGCTGTCTCTACGCGCTAAAATCACTGTTTATTTAAATGGAGTCTGGTGGGTTTGGTGACAACACTTTTGTGGCGGTTTCTGTTTCAAAAAAGGATCTCACTCTTTTAAATAAAAAGTCTAACTCTGTAGGGATCCTTCCATAATGTTGTCAGACACTCATAATAATAATAATAATCGGAGCCTGTCAGTGGCAAAAACAAGCACTTTTAGTGGACGATGAAAATATGCCCAGAGTGATTACATCGCAGCACTTTTGCTCAAAACTGGATCAATTTCCAAAAATGTCATCTCCATTAGTTATTTAGACACAAAAACATGGGGTCCAGGTTGAAAAATACTGAAGTTACTCTTTAAAACAAAATTTAAACAAACACGGAGTGGCACTGATTTCAGATCCATAGGATTTCAAAACTTTAACACCCAAAAGTTTCCTTTAATAGTGCTGAAGTCTCACCTACTTACCGTTAATGTAAGAGCTCAACAAAATGCGTGCGGACGTCGTGATGTATCAAAATCTCTAGAGAAGGTTTGACATGGTCAAAAATATAGAGATCAGTAAACAGAAAACTGCGAGCAGAAAGCAACACGCTGACGGTCCTCCTGTCCGAGAAGCTACTGCATTAAAAAAAAGGTCCTTTGACAAAAGCTTCAAAGAATGGCACAAAGAAAGAAATGACTAATAAGAGCAGACGCCCGCATCGACTGCGTTCAACCACCACCTTTCCATTCAAGCGCGGACACAAGACTTCATTTTCTTCAACCCGACGACGAGTTCATTCACCAGCAGCCACGATTAAATCCTCAGTTTTAGTGGCTAGAAGTCTGAGTTTCTTTAAACTGTACAGCTCAAATCCCCGCTGCTTTAAAAATCAAAAGGTTCAAGTAACCGACAAAACCGTGTCCAAGCTGACGCTCTGAGGAAGACTTCTCCAAAAAAATCTGTCATAGATCAAAAGTCCCCAAAAGCCCACCTCGTGTTCGTGAAGTCGTCTTCTAGTTGTGGTGGAACTTGAAGTGGAAACTGCCGCCGGACTCAAACGGGTTAAAGTGATACGGCCAGCCCTGCCCTCCTCCGCCGCCGCCGCCTTGCTGGTTTTCAGGGTCCAGGGGATCCTCGCCGGCGTCAAACTTCTGCCGCATTTCTAGCACGACAATGACAACGAAAACTAATGAGCACATTTCCACATATTTGTAATTACTCCTTTAAAATGGCTATTTGAAGCGTGAAAATGTGACGTTAAAGCTAAAGCAGCCAAAAACTGGTATCTACGAGACTGGACGCCAGACGGACCATCGGTCCTTCAAAAAATACAATAATTTTGCTATTTAATGATCATCATACTGTGAACATTTGCTCATTTACGATACTAAAAAGATGCAACCGGACGAAGAATCTCACCGTTATTTTATAAACATTTTGCACATACTTCCAGGAAAAACTTAAAGATCATTCTGACTGACAAATAAATAAAACGATAATAAGAATAATAATCCATCCATGCATAATATACACTTTTCTGAGCCGTGGCACATATTTAGTCACTCTGAACACGTTTCCTAAATTCCTATAAAGACAATAGAATAGAAATACTTTATTAATCCCGTGAGAGAAACTGTTTTGTTGCAGCAGCAAATAAGAGAGCAGCGACTGAATGAAATATTCGTTAAAAAGGGCAAAATAATGCAAAAATATACATATACAAAGGAATAAAGCAAAATAACAACAGTAATAATAAGATGTGTACAGTTTGTACAGAGAACAAACAAAAAGCCTAAAAGATTAAAAAGAGCAATAAAAAAGATAAACTGTGCAATAAGTGAAGATGAGCTCCTTACCCGGGTCCGTGAGGACCTCTTTGGCGGACGCGATGTCGATGAACTTCTTCTCCGCTTCTTTCTTCTCGGCCTCCGACTGGAAGTTGTCGGGGTGCCACTGCTGCGCCAGCTTCCTGTATGCCTTGATGATCTCCTGCTTGTTTGCATTCCTGTGGAAAAATAAAGTGTGTTAGGAGTTATCTGAAGTGATCCGGATGAAACACCGCGTGATAAAACTGGTTGGCCCGGTTACCTGCCGACACCGAGGATCTTGTAGTAATCCCTCTTACGAGAGATTTTGAGCAGTTTCTGCGCTCGCTCCAGCCCTTCCTTCAGATCGATGCGGTCGCCTTCGCCGTCAAACTCTTTCGCCTCCAGATAGTCCTCCACAGCTGCAGCAAAAAAGACATTAAAAGACATTTTTAAAGAAACATATTTATTGTCTGAATGTGTGGAAAAACCTAAAAACAAGCGGTAAAGTGCAAATATAAAAATCTATGATAACAACAGCATTAAGGTAAATAATAGAGCCCTATTGATGAACGATCAGCTGATTTAATCGACCAATCACAGATATATATCAGTATCAGCTTATATGTGTCCAATATGAACGACGGGAGAATTTTTAAGAGAACAAAATTCAGAAAAAGATGCTTTCAGTAACTTAGAAATCATCACATTTAAGATTAACGTTTCAGTGCACTGATGTTACTTTCGGAAATAATGTTTATTGTCAACCTGCAAAATATCCCACCTGCGTTACGTATCTTTATCACAAGTGTCTTATAACCGTATCTCAACGATAAATGCATTTTTATTTTGAGGGTTGAATTATTCAAGTCTTAATTAACCCTCTGAATCTGTGTTTAGTCTGATGATTTATAATAGTTTTTAGATTTTAAACTATGGAGAATTTTCTAAAGTAGACCCAATACATTTTTTTAAAAATGTGTCTGCGAAAGCAAGATTTTTCTTTATACAAGTGTGTGTTTCTAAAATCACAGACTGCTTCTTCCTGTTAAATCAGTGTTTTACAAACAGAGCTGATGACTCTGACAGAGGCGGACAGTTTAGGCCAGTTAATGTCACTGAGGACTGCAGGGAGACTTTTACCTTTCTCGTACTCCTGGTTGAGGATGTAAGCCTCGGCTCGGTCTCGGAGGACGTTGGCGTTGCGGGGGTCTCTCTGGTGAGCCTCTGAACACACGTCTATGGCCTCCTGAGCCAAGTTTATCTACAATTGGCACGACAGAGAGAGAGTGTGTCGGCTCTGAGCGACGTCAAAAAGAAAATCTAATCTCCCATTAACTTTAAAAATCTCAGTGAGTAATAAACGTCACGTACCATTTATCACAGAGAAAATGTTCACATTTTTAAAAATGTTTTTTGCATTCAATACATCATTTAGAGATCCAACTCTGGAGTTTTAATTACTTATCTCTTACCTTGACAAGGCAGAAGCAGATCCTCTCTTTGGCCAGGTTGGTGTAATGTGGGACATTAGGCTCCGTCTTCATCACTGATTCGTATTTATCGATGGCTTCCTCGTACCTGGTTGTGTTTAAAGAGGATATTTAGTTTATTTGGTAGTTAGGATGCAAGTGTTTGACACTTTTTCTGGTTTTTCTTTTTTGAGTGTCAAGATATTAAACGAACAGGAGTCACAAGCAACATGCAGCTCATGAATTTGATCTTTATATCTAAAATTTAACTGTATGTGTTGACATATCAATTTATCCAAACTGATTTTTTTTTTTTTTTGAGGCTGCACATGCATCTTCTAACTGTAAGAGTTCCCCGTGGCTGACTTTATCTGTCTCAGACACAATGCATATTTTCACAACTTTTCAATTGATTTCACAGTTGCAGATAAATTTCCAATTTCAGAATAAAAGCATGAGTTTTAGAGCTGTGGCACGCTCCAGTGATCCAGATCATTTGGTGTTTGTCTTAAGACTGTCTTTTTCTCGACTTGACGCTCCGACAAAATCAAACATGTTTAACAATATCAAAGTTTCGAGTTTTGGCTCATGCAAGTGGTGAATTCCAATGAAGTGAACATTGCCAACAATCAACAGCTGCGCTCTCTGCAGCACCAAACAAGAAGCAGCAAACCGGGCAGACAGTAAAATTTAGTTTCGGTTCTCTCGTTCTGTGGAAAAAGAGGAGAAAAGTGTGTTTCTGATCTATAAACTTACTCTTATTTTAATGAGAAATCTTAATTTTTGAAACAGCTTGCCTCTCATTCCCCCAGAAACCGACTACTAAATTACAGCTGCGAGTTGGCTGATGATGAAATGAGGCGACAAAATGCAAATGTAAAGTTTGTTTGTAAATACTTTTTTATTTTTTAATAGATTATATTTATGCCAAACAGACAAAAATACTGTTGACATGTGACGCCTTTTATCTTAAGCTTCTAGAGTTACGTGTTTTTGTGGAAATGTGAGGAATTGTTAAAACGTCATATTTCTTAAAGGGAGTTTGGTGTAATAATTTCCAGCAGGACTGTATCCAGCTGTAACTCACATTATCTGAACATGTGAGCAGCTGTTTAAATTTAAGTCTGTTTAAAGTCTTTTTGCAAATGAAATGTGGAAAAGCAGGAAAAGCTGGTTTGTCGCTGGTTACGTCCACATTCTGCGGCGTCTTATCTTTTTCTTTTCGGCTGCCCTCATGCACACACATGAGGGCAGCTGTTGCCAAAAGCTGCTTCTGTTTCTTCAATGTTTACCAGTTTTTCATTCTTGTAAATTTCCACCTGCAGCAGGTTTGGAAATGATCTCTAAAGGAATCTAGTCTTGAAAATATTGACTCTGTGGATCCCCAGTCTCTGCAAAATCTTACAGCGTGTGACTAGAAGCTCAGATTGTCTTTAGATGTGAAAGTGTGTCAGACTTTAGGCGTTAGATACCTTCAGAGGATCATGATTTCGGAGTACTGACCTCTCCTGCTGAATGAGCTCCTCTGCAGCGTCCAGCTGCTTGCTGAGCTTCTTCACCTGTTTGTAGTGGCTGAAACACTCTTTGTCGTCCTGATCCAGCTTCAGACACTCTCGGATGTGACTGCAAACAAACAGACGGGTGAGACGTCAAACACAAGCTCTCGAGATGGAAATCTGCCACATTTGCATGACTAAATCGGCGTAGTTTGTTTATTCCAGCGACAGAGCTCACTTGAGCGACTCGTGGTGATCTCCGAGGCTGTAGTGCAGCAAGCTGAGCTTCAGGAAGGCGGCGCGGTTGTCGTTGCGTAGCCTCGTGGTTGGCGTCAGATCCTGGATGGCTTTCTGTGGATCCCCCATCCGGATGTAGCATTCTGCACGAAGCTCCCGCGACTCCGGATCCCACGGAGAGATCTGAAAAAAGATGGAAGCTTTTTATAAAGAGTCAGACGTGTGCAAATTATTGAAAGAGTTTTTTCACAGCCGACGCTCACCTCAATGACTCTCTCCAGCACGCTGATGGTGGCGCCGTAGTCTCCTTGGTGGTACGCAGCATGAGCGTCCTCCTGCAGCTCCTCCAGCTCGTTCGCTTTCATCAGCTGGTCCTGAGCTTCTTCGTGGTCTGGGGAGCGCTGCAGCTGAAACAGCAGATGCGTTTATTTGTCAAACGTCAGTTTCAGGTAAAAAGCTGCAAATACAGAAGCTGAGATTTAGAATTTAAACTCACCACGGCTTCAAAGTCCTCCCTGGCCTCCTGTGTGTTGCCCTGCTTTAACAGGATGTTCCCTCTCTGCAACCTGGCCTGAAAACACACAACAGAAAGAGACTCAAGAGACGGAAAAAAATATGAGACGCACATGTAACGAGGGCTAGGGTTGCAAAAGGTCAGTAAATCTCAATGAAATCATTTACGTGAACAAAAGTATGTTGAACAAAAGTACACATGTTGGGTGTGCGATTTGGACACAGCGTTGGCCATTAGGCATGTTTTGATTAGAAGTATGCCTCAGGTTGGTACATTTCTGGTAATTTTCTGAATATCTTTCAAGGGAAGGTAAACTTGAAAATTACCAGAAATTTGAATAGAAGTATGCCCCAGGTTGGTACATTTCTGGTAATTTTCTGAATATCTTTCAAGGGAAGGTAAACTTGAAAATTTTGTCAAAATATTTTTTTAAAAAAACAATAATAAATAAAATTAATAATGATAATAATAATAATAAAATATTATTATCATTATTATTTTATATATTTATTTATTATTTTTTCATGTTAAATGAGTCAAAACATTTCATTAAAGTTCAGCTTAACTAAACTGTTCATTTTTCCATTTCTATTAGACAGGTTTACTATTGTGTCTCTTCAAATCTCGGAAAATGTTTGTTTCTATCTGCACCTGATAAATAAAAGCCTGAGCAAATAACTCCTTTATTTACATTTTATTCTTATTCACTCCAGTACACTTCCATGGAGAATTTCAACGCTAAATATTCCCGGTAATTTGAAACATGAATCCACTCAAAACACAATCCACTCTTTTCTTAAGACTGATTGTTTTTGTGGTCGTGGTCTCGTGAACTTGCAGCACAGGAAGTCGGGCTTGAGCTGGATGGCTCTGGTCAGGTCTGGCAGGGCAGATTTGGATTTTCCCATCGCCAGGAACACGGCGGCTCGCTTGTAGTAGGTCAAGTAGTTCTTAGAGTCGCCCTCTGTGAAAATGTTTGGTGCCAAACATCACTCTTATTGTACAAAACAAACCTTTCTGCCTGTACCGAAGAACAGATGATTACGGACATTACTGGAGCAGAGACAGGCTGAAAATGTCGGCCAGTGGTTGGAGTATAAATGTGTGTCTGTGTCTGTGTGTGTGTGTGTGTAAACTTACCCACAGCAGAGTGGTAGTGGGACAAGGCCTCGGCCAGCTGACCTGCAGCCAAAAGTTTGCGGCCCATCTCCAAGTGGTGCTCGATCTCGACATGAGTCGCCCCTAAGACACCTGTAACATAAGACGGCGCTTGAGCCTCGCTAGAAATATATCGCTGACAAATAGAGATGGCGACAACATTATAACCGCACACAGAGGTATGGCTGAATTTTGTCAGTCAGTAAGTCAAAGGACAAATGAATGTTTACACCTGTTTATCATTTATATTCCTAGTTTATTAGGGTGAAATCAGAGGTGCAGACTTAACCAAATGCTGCTCATTAGATTTCAAATGAGTGAAATAGAAATTCAAAGCCAAGTCTATTTTGATTCAAGTATCCATTAATCATCACGAGGAAATGACAACTCGTCAAACTGACTCCAAATATTATAAACATGTGTTGTACTTTAAGTTTAGGCTGATAAATGTGTTCATAATGTATCTTAAGATGTTTGTATGTATTTATGCATGTCAGCACTTTGGAGAGACTTGCATCATGTAAAGTTTCCTCCAAAATAAACGATCTGCACCAACTAGATCATGTAAAAAGCATCAAACTCTGCACTCCTGTATGCATGACATCAATGAAAACCCAAGGCTTCCTTCAACTCAAGAAGGGCTCTAGAAATGTCCTAAAATCAGCCTAGAGTCCTAAAACTGTCCTACAAATCTGGATACATCCTAAATCCCTAGAAAGGTCTTAAAATCTAAGGTCCAAATCCAAGAAACATCGAAAAATTGTAGAAATGTCCTAAAATCTAAGAAACGTCCTACAGTCCTTATAAGGTCCTAATATCCAAGCAAGCTAAAATCCAAGAAAAGTCCTAAAATCCTAGACACATCCTAAGATCCTAAAAGTCCCACAATCCTAGAAATGTCCTAAAATCACCCCAAATATCCTAAAAACATGCAAAATCCTAGAAAGGTCCTGAAATCAAGAAACATGCTAAAATTGGAGAGACGTCTTAAAATCATATAAATGTCCTATAATCCTAAAAATGTGCTAAAATTGGAGAGATCCTAAATCATATAAATGTCCTAAAATCCTAGAAACATGCAAAAATTGAGAGACGTCTTAAAATCATATAAATGTCCTAAAATCGTAAAAACGTGCTAAAATTGGAGAGAGGTCCTAAAATTCCTATAACAGTCCTAAAATCGTAGAAACATGCTAAAATTGGAGAGAGGTTTTTAAATCCTATAAATGTCCTAAAATCCTAGAAACGTGTATGGGGCTTCTGTGGACTGTCCCCTGGCCCCCTGTCATTTTACAAGAGTGTCCCCAAGCGAAGCATATCGAGTATCTTTGCTTTAAAGCCAAAACATCGTTATTATTAGAGAAATAATGAAGCGGCCGGTTGTTATTTTGGTCCGGAGGGGCGGGAACACCGTGACCGGTGAGCTAACATCCCGGGGCAGATCTGAGGAAACTTTAACTGCTTCACAGAAGTTTAAAAAGCACACAAACGTCTGTATTTGAGTTTTAAATAACTTATTAATGAAGGTAAAGCCTGTCTTACCGTCCAGCTGGATGTCCAGGATGACACACAGCAGAGACAGGGAGCACAGGACCCCGCTGAGTCCTGTCCGCCGACACGACTCCATCTCCGGACACAGTCACACTTTGACACCGGGACCAGCGAACTTAACGGCTCTGCTTTCACCTGTGCCGAAAACACCTCGTTGTGTCATTGAAACAGGTGACAATCTTTCTTAAATCATCTCTGCTGCACCGCAGGAAAAGCGACGACGGTGTATTTACGGTCCCGGTGTGACAGCAGTCCGTGTGGAAATGCGGCAGGATGAAAGGTTCCCCTCCCTTAAAACGCTGCGCATTAAACACCGTTTCTTCTACCTTCACGAGGACTTTTTACTTGAACTTAAAACACCTCCGCGTAACATGATGATAGATAAGTTGAACAGCTGAGAGTTGGTGCACTTTGTACATGAAACCTGTCTGTCTCCGGTATCGTCGTCTCCTCCCTTTCTGCCCCACATATTCGTGGTTGGTCCACGCGCCGCACATCCGTGTTGGTCTGGAAACGTGGGCTGCAGCCATTGGAGGGACTATTTTAACACTGAAGGCACTCCCACTCCCTGCATGGACCACACAGGCACCCTGTCAGTTTAAGCAAATTAACTCTGCATTAAGATGAACAAGAATCAGAAAGTAAACATATTAGGTGTGGCTCCTCTATGGAGGCCTATTACTGCCAATCACTCCTCCAGATATATTATTGTAGCTCATAGTTACCCTTAAACATCCTCAAATTATGGAAATGTACTAAAATTCTAAAAATGTTCTGAAATCATAGAAATGTACTAAAATAATAGAAATGTCCTAAAATCCTAAAAATGTTCTGAAATCATAGAAACGTACTAAAGTCATAGAAATGTCCCAAAATCCTAAAAATGTCTTGAAATCATAGAAACGTACTAAAATCATAGAAATGTCCTAAAATCCTAAAAATGTCCTGAAATCATAGAAACGTCCTCAGATCCTTGAAAAGTCCTAAAACCCCAGAAAGGTCATAAAATCCTAGAAAAGTCCTAAAATTCTGAAAATGTCCTGAAATCCTGGAAAAATGCCAAAATTCAGAAAGTCCTATAATCATAAAAACATCCTCAAATCCTGAGGAGATCCTAAAATCCTAAAAATGTCCTAAAATCCTAGAAAAGTCCTCAAATCCTAAAAATGTCCTAAAATCCTAGAAATGCCCCCACTTTCATCGAGTTAATTTTTAAAACAAAAATCAGTCCTTATCATAGATATCAAATATTCACTGATTTTCTGAATTTTAACCCATTAAATTACATTTTTTTTTGTCATGATGCCATTTTTTACATGAAAAAAACCACACACAAAAATAAATTATTTTCAATAACATTAGCATGACACACTTTATTTTGCGCTATCGTAAAAAAAAAAAGAAACGAAAAACATCAACGTACAGATAACTCGTCCTCTTTCACAGACACTATCAACAAAAATGTACAAACAACACACAAATATCTGGATTATCACAGTTTTGACCTTCCCCTTTGAATGGTGATGCAAATCATCATATGATTGGATTCCTTTCAAAGTAAAAGACTCTGTGTAAATGTATTTTTGCTAAGCATAAATAGAATCATTGCATACATACAGTACATTTGTGCGTTGATATGAAGCTTAGCTTTTTTACAACTTTTACACATGCAGTGCTGTCCGTTTTTAAGAATACACACTTGATATAGTGATTATATACAGTTAGTGGTGCTATAACGTCAAGATGGACCTAGTTTTTCCACACAGACAAAAAGCTCCATCTTAAGTGTAAAAACTGAACACCAGGATGTGTTGTATCAACAAAAACTTCCAAAAAGTTCCTTTTTTGATATTCGGCTCAAACGTAAGCGTTTCGGCCGTAAGTGCTAGCAGCCACGCTCCTGGTCGGTGCAGGTCCAGAATATACAGTTCCCCTGGCTTGATAAGCTGTTGGGCTGCAAAACAAGAAACATAAATAAAAACATTAGACACTGAGGTTGGAGATCCCAATATGTCATAATAATGTGACATAATAATGTGAAGCAGCTAAATGGAATCCAGCCATAATTTATATAATTTACACTTGTGCTTTTTCTACTGTGACATGTCAATATATCTTCAGTGAAAAAGCCCAAAATAATAATAATAATAATAATAATAATAAACAACGATACCACAAACGTAAAGCTTTACAGTCCTATTGAACACAAGCAAGAAGAGCTAGGGTAGAGCTAGGATAAAATACAAAGCACAAATAAAAAAAAAAAAACCAAAAACAACATCTGAAACAATAAAAGCAATAAAACCACAAGTGAAAGGTAATATAACAGATAAAACAGTTAAAGTTAAAAAGATAAAAATTAATATATTATACATTAGATTAATACTATTACACAATAAAATGATAAGAAGGCTGTAAGCCAAAAATCTGTCCGACCACTGGGGGGCGACAAAACTCCGGCTATTGTTACTTCAAAACAACTCAACGTTTTTCATTTTCACCTTTGCTTACATGTATAATGTTCTTCTAAGAGGAATAACTATCTAAAAAATACGAGAAAGCTAAGCTAATTTAATTTTCTTTGTCTGAACTGAATTGGTACATTTATTTCTAAATTTATATATGCACACTGCCGTTTCATTTCCTTTTTGAAACTGCATCTTGATTGTTGAAGTCAAAATTTGCTATTAATTATTCTATACTGCAGTTTTTAGATATATTGATGCATTTATACCATATCTTAATTATTTGATAAATACATCTTTTTAGCCTCAGATAAACGACTTTTTAAAAGTGGGCTTTCACACTTTTACATATAGTGTATGGAGGAACTACGGAGCAATAAAAAAGGTTGTAAGGAAATGCACAGCAGTTGATTAAATTCATCAATAAATTAGTTCATATCGTATTTACGCCAACAACTACTCACTATTTTTCCTGTGTGCCCATGTTGCAGGAGCAGGTGAGACAGACGCCTCCAACGATGGCGAGCACCGCGGAGCACCAGCCGATGTAAAGTCCTTCGCCAATTTCGTACCTGCGACCAAAGCAGAGCGTCAGTCAGCCCATGATGTGAGCTTCATGTTCATCACTCTCCACCACCACCGCTGTCTTACTTTGTTCCCATGTTGAAGGGGTCAAAGAAATCCTGAGTGATGTTGAAGGGCGTACCAGGACACTGAGACCATTGTACACAGACCTGTAAAATAATAAAAAAAAAAAAACATAGTTGAGAAAGCAGAAGGGAATTTTCCAGATTGCTACACAGAAGTCTGAAGTTGTGCAGGAAAGAAGAAGGAAATTCATGACCATTTAAATGTGAAAAAAAGATTATTAGTTCCTCTATTTATTAGTGCCGTATTAGGAAATGGTGAAAATACCTTTACACAAGTATGACTGAAAGGTTATTGTACTTTTTCCTTAGTATTTTTCATTTTATGTGACTTCAATCTTTTACTGCACAGGGGCCCAAATTCTGGGCCCTTTGCATAAGCAGTTTGTGTGGGCCCCTATCCTTCCTCTCTTGATCCAAGTCTCTTAAATGCACCTTTAGATTTTTATTTTTTATGTCTGTTTGCTTCGCTTGTTGGTTAATTTGTTTCTTCCTTTTTTCTGATTCTGTAAGGGTGGATTAAACCATTTTACAACTTATAGAGGTGAGAGGAGCCTAGCTATTTAAAAAAAATCTAAAGTTCAATCTTTCAAACCCCCTTCATAGGCTCCCTTTAATTGCTACATCATCTGAAAGGCAAATATTGTTCTTTTATTTACTATGAACCAATTAGACTTCATTGAACAGTTTATATTATTTTTCAAATTTAGATTAAAATACTATCAATACACAAATATTGACGGATTATTATTGGTGAAGATTAGAGTTGCAAATGTTAAGCACTTTCTTTAATGGATTATTGGTAAAATTAACTATTGATTTATCTCTATTAAAAAAACTTAAAAAAAAAAAACATTGCTTATTTCAAACAATACTAAATGTGTTCTTTCGTCAATCAAAGTTCACAGCAACATATACGTATATACTATGACAACATTGCATAGACTATCGTCTGACCGATTAAAATTTCACATCATCAATTGAATTCTTAACGACCAATTAATTAGTTGATTGGTTGTTATCATTCCTCGTTAAGGAGCAGGTCCTTCACTATTTGGAAGATTGACGGTTCAATCCACGGGTAAACCCAAAAATGCCATGTGAGCATTAATACTGAGTAACAAGTGGCAACTTGCCTGGAAACCTCGGCCAGTGTGTGTGTGTGTGTTGTGTGTGTGTGTGTGTGTGTTGTGTGTGTGTGTGTGTGTGTTGTGTGTGTGTGTGTGTGTGTGTTGGTGTGTGTGTGTGTGTGTGTGTGTGTGTGTGTGTGTGTGTGTGTGAGGGTGAAAGTGACATTTCGTTTTACAAGCGCTTCAGAAGACTAGAAAGGCGCTGTACAAGTGTAGCCATAAAACTTTATTGATTCTCGGAGGGAATTCACAAGTAACCCAGCAGCAGTATAAAGTGATTAAAATGAGCTCCACCTTTACCAGCAGCAACATTAAAGTGATAAAAACATAAATTCATAAACTAATATAACCTGTTAATATAATTAATAATGTATCAATCTGAAATATCTTTTATGAGGACTTTGCCTTTTATTTGATACTTATTTTATGAATTACTTATTTTATGATACATTTGATTGCAGGACTTAAACTTGTAACAGAGTACTTCTACACTGTGGTATTACTATTTTATCTTTAAGTACAAGATTTGAGTACTTCCTCTACCACTGGACTCAATCTAACCAGTCTAAACTCCAGAAATACACTTTTTAAAAACTTTTTCTTATATTTGTTACTTGAAGTAGGAAAAGGATTCCCGCAGTGCCGGCGATCCTCCCTTTGAGGACGGGGTTTTCCTCCACAGCCTTTGAGCACTGTATTCCTATCAGGGCCGCCACCAGTCCAAAGGTGCCCAACACTATCGATGTGATCATTAAGGCACGAGATGCCTGGATGTAACCTGAACACAGTGAGGAAATAAGGAAATGCTGACTTCATGTAAACATGTCTTGTTATAAACATTTAAAGGTACAGTGTGTGTATGATTTTGGGGGGGGATTAGTGACTTCCAGTGGTGGGGACTGCACATTGCAATGAGCTGAAACTTCAGTGGTCATTATTTAGGAGGTTTCTACAAAGCCGAATTATCCACAGAGGTCTCTTCCTCTCTAAAACGAATGATCTGAATAATATAAACCGGTAAAAGCACTGAATAAAACAGTTGAAAGTTGAAAATGTATGTTTCTCTTATGCTGTTTGGCATGTAGGAGATGGGTGGCTTGTCCACCACATGCTAAAGTGCGCTCACCTTTTTTTCTCTGATAACTTAAAATCCAGACATTAAGGAGATTATTCAGGAGCCAAATTATCCAGAGAAACAAACAGACACAGTAATTTAAACTGGTAAAAAACACTGAAAAAAGCAGTTTTACAGTAAAAATCAGTGTTTTTACAATGTTGTTTGGCTCAATGCAAAGTGGCTGCTGAATACTGTTGCCGATACAATGTGGAGCCAGTGTTTGGTTTGCCTTTTCCGCGCTTCGGTACAAACATGGCAATTCTTATTTTCAGGTGATTATACACTTAAGATAACACCCTTGTTATATTTAAATTCAATTTCTGCCAATATATCCCCCTATATCCACCACACCAATGCCTTTAAAGTTCAGCACAAAAGTTCAGGGTGTCCAAGAACCCATAAAATCTTTTAAATTTAAAAAAATTCTTTAAAAAGCAACCTAATATAACAATATTTTTATGTTAAAATTGTCTATGATTGATGTTCTGATAACCAAAAATAAAGACATATCAAACATAAATTACTGCAAATAGATGTTTTTTGTCAACATACCACTCAAATTGAGCAGCGAGGGGAACTCTACCTGCAGTTATGCACCCCGGTTGAATCGGTCGCACACGACATCCACAAGTTCTCATAGATGGTGGAGGTGGTGAATGACGTTCCCGTCGACCGTGGAGGTCCTCCAGTAACGGTTCGGCAGGGCGATCCCCACCATCACCCAACCGATGAACCCAAGCAACAGAGCCACTACTTCCACAATTGGATCCATGACCCGTCCTCGGCCCAGCGGTCAAACAAATCCAGATCTCAGTTTATGAAATTGGTAAAACTTGCAGAAATCAGAATTGGCTCACACGGAGTCAGTAAGTGTGTGAGAGTGTATCTGTGGTGTGTCTCGTCTGTCCCTGTGAGATGTGTCTGGCTCAAGAGATATGTATAATGATTTATATAAGTTGCTTTCTCCTCCTCCCCCCTCACACACACACACACACACACACATACACACACACACACACCATTTTACACCCCTGAAACTGAACAGGTGTTTATCGGCTCACTCTCAGGGTCCAATGGTCATCAGTTGCTCTTAATGACATTGCACTGTGCATGTTTATTAGACATACTCCACCCCATTTTTTCTTTTTGATGAACAATCGCACATTATTGGCGATTTACAAAAAGTTTTAAGTATTTTTTTTTCTGTTGGCTCTTGCCCTGAAAAATGTCCAGATTTTCATACTGGAACTACAGTACATACTGTACTTACACATCTGCACCTCGTTTTATTGTTTTGGTTTAGAAATCTCAAGGCCGTGAGACGCAAGGTTACAATCACTCAGCGTCACACCCGAGGTTTTGTAACATTTTGGGAAAGGTATCAACTTGTAATTGGTCTGGCTCAAAGGTGCAGTTCAACTCAAAATAAAAAAATGCAGATACATCTGCAGCGCTACTTATCAGTCTGGATTATTTTGGCGTAGGAACTATTTTCTCTCTACCAAACTACATCTGCCAAACGTACCACCGTACAGAAGGAAGTGTGTATCTACTCATGGATCAGAGGCTCATGACAGCAGGAGATGTAACATTAGTGTGGTGTTCCCCTCGGCTGAGCTGTTAACTTTAGCTAGCTCAGCGATGCTTGGGCATGGGCGGATCAAGAGACAATGGGCCCCTGGGCAAAGATGTCCAAAGGGCCCCACTATTTCTGCTACAATGGAGTGAAACACAAAGTAATTTTGTATCTTACTGAGTTAATTTTGTGTCTACTTTAGTTGTTTTGAGTCCCTTTGTGTGTTTTTTCGTTATCTTTGTCATTATTTTATATCTTAGCAGTGGTTTTGCACATTTTTGTAATTATTTTGCATCTCTTTGTAATTGTTTTGTGTCTTTTTGTGGTTGATTTTTACATTTTGTAATTATTTTGTCTCTTTTCGTGGTTGTTCTGTCAGTAGTTGTGCACATTTTGCAAATATTTTGTGTTTCCCTGTGGTTGTTTTGCACATTTTGAAATTATTTTGTGTCTCCTTGTGGTTGTTTGATGTCTATTTGTAGTTATTTTGCGTTACTTTTTAGCAGTTTTGTGTCTCCTCATAGTTCCTTTATATCTAATCGTGTTGTTTTTGTGTGTATTTGTGGCCATTTTTAGTCTCTTCCTGGTCCTACTTGTTAATTTTTGGTAGGCCCATTCAGTTATTCATCAATGTTGCACGGTCAGCTTGCTGAAGATGCAAACAAACTAAACTGATAACTAGCACCACAGGTAAGAGTAAAAACATGCATTTTTGATTTGGGGTGAACTCTCCTTTTATAGTGCAAAGTCAAAGCTAAATCAAAAGCCAAAGGTCTAAAGTGACCCAGTTCACCTCGTAGTTTCTGTGTTTGTGTGTCTTCATTAATAATCCTCCTGATAGCGGCTGGCTCAGCATTGCCAAATCGAGGGCACACTGAGCTCACCCCACTGATAATATTAAGATAAATCTTAAGCTGCATTTCAGGCGGAGCCCTCAAGTGTGCAGAGGTGGGGAGATTTATAAACCAGTGTTTGTCTAAAGGTCAAAAATGAGGCTCCAGAAATAGAGCGCCAAGAAAAAAAAAAAGACGACCCTAGATGTTCAGTTTTCTAGAAGGAAGTAGGAGGTTCATGTTTGCACAAGAAAGTTTGTAAATGAATCGCGGTGAAACACAAATGGTTGTAAAGTTTAATCAAAGTCCTCACAAGGGTTAACAAATTTGTAATTGCCCATCACAGTAGCTTGATGTATACATGGGCAGCTTTGGGGTGCAAAACTATTTCAAATTCAAACTATAAATTTTATGACTTACATACACTTTTTAAAAAATCTCTGTCAATGTGAATATTTTCTTATATTTTTATATTTTAAAGATTCTCAACATTTTAGAGCGCTTTAGGACCTTGAAAGCAAAGCAGCTAAAAAAGATTCTTTCTCCTGCTGTGACACGTCAGAGAGTCTGTGAAAACACAGGAAGCGTTTTGAATCACACGTATCCTATTTTTGTCCCTTTTTTTACATTGATTAACCATTTTTTGTGTGTGCTTTGTTTAAACCCAAAGTACATCTTGTGAATGAATCATTTTGAGGAATAACACATTTACTAACACTGTAGACACTTTGAGAGTATTTGAGATAATTCTTGTTCCTGCAGGATGGCAGAAATCTCAGTTTTCATTTAAACAAAAGCAAAAATTCAAATCCGGTTAAGCCTACATCACTCGCCTGTTTCGTGCACTCCACCTGAGTTCCTCTGGAAACTCAGTTCTGCCCCGCCATAAATGTCTCATTTTATGGCCGAGCTGTTTGCAAAACCTACTTTTACAGCTCACTTGTCCGCAGTGTCGGTTGCTGATGAGTTTATGTTATTAGATACAAAAGCCACAGCAGCTTCGTCTGTGAAAACAAAAGTTTATGTGATGTCTTTTTAAGTGATACCTGGAAAAATGCCATCATTTTTTCATGTGCTTTTCAGGAATAACTCACATGGCAGCGCAGGTGAGGCTGCACAGGAGAGATAAATGCAATTAAAATAAAAAAACGTCTGTGTGTGCTGGCTTATTTACAAAAGGAATATGAACAACTGCTGTAAAACATTTTAATTGAAGTTGCTGTTTTAAGAGATGGGAGCAGTTCTTGCTTCACTTAGAACATTTTCTTAAGGTTCAGGCCAATTAAAACTTGGTTTACGTAGGTTGATTTTATTATTTTTTAGGTACAGAATTATATCCTATGAAATGCACGGCGTGGACTGTGTGTGCTCAGCAGTTTTCTTTGGGGAAACATTTGACATGAAACCCACAATCTGACATTTTAAAATCAATGTTTTAAGTTACTCACACACACAAATTAACCCCATACATAAGGCATTTCATTTTATGACCATATTATATAGTGGATGCTTTTCTACATTTAGTGATTGTCTCTCATTGGAAAAATGATTGTGAAAAAGTGAAAAGATGCTTCAGCGCCCTAGAAACAAATTTTCACAAAAAGGCTTAACTTTCTGAACCAAATTGATATGATTTCTTTCAAAAACACGAGAGAAGGCAATGAGCAAATTAGCATAAAGCTATTTAAACAGTTGTAAGAAAATTACCTTAAAAATATACAGAAACAGAAAAGTAAAAACAAAAACTAGAAAGAAAAAAGAAACACAACTGAAAATTAAATAAAAAATGTATACATTTTTTGTAATATAATTAAAATAAATAAATACATGATATAGTTTTTCTATACTTTATTCCCACCTTTTTAAAAACTAATGTTCATGGCATTTTCTTGGCACCTTTTACTAATTTCTTTCAATTTTATGGGACTTTATTTGCAAAGTTGCTTATTGCCTTTTCCTTTTTTTTTTTTTTTTTTTTTTTTTTTTTAAGAAATCAAACCAATTTGTTTAGCTTTCAAAGTATTAAACAGCTTGTGGAAGCAGGGTTAACAAACACATTTCTACCAAAATTCAAACACTTTTGATTGTTTCATACATACAGAGTCCATAAAGTCCCAAAAGATGATACTTTTTTATAGATAAGATAAGAGGATAGAAGATAATAACATGTTCCCACGAGATAACTATCTTTTGCACAAACACAAAAAGTCACCTTTCGGGACTTTAGGTTCTCTGCACACATCAGAGATTTCTGTGTTTGATTTTTTCTTTTCTTAGTTCTTCTGGGGTGGAGCTTAATCTTAAAAAAATGTGATGTCAAATATGACATTGCACCAATGAGACTGATGCATTATTTGAATAAAAATATGATGATAGTTTGTTGCTCATGCTGTAAGGCAACTGTCAGTCCAATCTGATCAGTGCACACCCACACAGTCCTGATGGAGCAGATTAGCTGAGTTTATGACTGTTGAACTCTTAGTAAATAGTACACATGGGTGGTTTTTCTCCAAACTTTAACTTAAACTGTTGTTTCTTAGGTCATGATTATCAAAAGCTATGATTTGAAAGTGTTCAAAGGTTTCAGCATGTTTTTCTTACTTAACAAAACTGCAAGGACAATGTCTCTGGTTGTGCAGGTAGAATACATTTGCTTTTTGGAAGAAAGGCTTTTGGTGCTGAAAAGCTGCTGGACAAAGAGCCTCAGGTTACTAAAATACACCCATGTTTGTGAGCTAAAAGCCAGCTGGACAAAAGGCCACACATCACTAAAAACCACTCAGGTTTGAAGGCCATAGAGCCGCTGGACAGAGAGCGACTGGCAGCTAAAAACACCCTTATATGGAGACTAAAAAGCTGCTGGAAAAACAGAAATGTCTTGCTAACAAAACGAAAACATTTTTGTTGTTTGCTTAGTCTCAAACAGAGGTCTGCAGCTTAGCAGGCTTTGGTGTCATGCCATCCAACATCCCTTCCACCTCATGATGACACCTCAGAAACATAGATATCTCTGAAACATGCAAATGTAACATATTTGTGGTTTGCAGAAATGCACAATACCGATCAGGGGGGTCACCAAAGACATTTGGATTCATCATGAATCAGCATGAATGGCTGTACGAGATTTTGTGCCAATCCATCCACTAGTAGCAGAAATCCTTAAATGTCAACCAAAGCGATAGACCGACTAACTGATAACCGACCAAGAGACTGACATTGCCACCCATAAGGCCATGGTGTCAGTCAGTCTGCTCTGTAAATACAATCCAAGTCTATAAATAATACAGTAAAAAGATGGAAGGAAATAATCAAAGCTGAGAACGAATATTACACATTAACTGCACAAAAAATTGTGACGAAAACCTCAGTGCGCTGTCTCTTATGGCCACTGTCTGCAGTAATATAAGGTGACAGACAATAAACTGCTGTTCTGCTGGATTACACAGTAACTTCAAATTACCGTGTGATGACATGCATCGTGGGTGTAATTTAACCAAACACCATGTTCCCAGATGTATTCCCTTTCTTCCCTTACACATTAATATCTGTCATATGTGCTTAAACCGGCGGATACTCAATGAACATTGGCCCATGTACGTAAAACTCACTGGAGCTGATCTGAATTACACCAGCTTTGATGAATCATTGATGTTAAAGTGTTAAAACTGCGTACATGAGAAAAAAGGTAACGCCTCGTGTCCTCGTTTATGCTGGTTTTTCACAGCCTTGCACCTACATGATGTGCGTATAACGGCCCTCCTACAAAGTGTTAAAACTGCACGAGGACGACTCATTATTGTATGCTCCTCTGTTTGGATATTAATTTTTTGGAGACCTCTACCCATCCTTTTTCTTTTCGTTTACACACTCAATCACCCGTTTCACACCAAAGAAGGTTATTGTTTTCACTGATCTGTCCCTGGGGAGTTTCGGTGCTGTCAGGTGAGTTAATGAGTAACACCCCACGAGGCTGATAACACTCCCCACAACTGATAGCCTCCATAAGCCTTCCTGTCGTAAAACGGTGCCACAGACATGAATCCATCTCGGGGTCAAGATGTGAGGATGATCGGCGATGACAGAACGAGGCCAGGCACGTTTTTTTTTTTTTTTGTGATAACGTGTACAGCCCGATTTTAGCGTTAAAGACTTAAATGCTCAGATAGTGATCGTCTCTTAAAGTGTCCACCAAAACCTTCTTGTAGATTTATAAGAGTCAATAAATGACAGTGATAAGAACCTAATTGTACTTTGATCCATAAACACAACATAGTTCTGAAAGTGACGTTAATAAATTGATCCGGTGCAGGCTGACATCAATGGAAAATTACAGTTTCCTGGTGTCAACACGAGATATACTCGTGATGATCTGTTTTATGCAGATGATACTGTTTTGTAGGCATTTATATCCTCCTTCTCTTAAGACACTTAACTTTTTCTCAACTTTACTTTTTACATATAAAATACTTGCAAAATATAGTGCTAGAATTATACTGTAGTCTGGGTGAATCCTCAGTTCTGATTGGCTGCGAGTTGTCTTTTATTTCTGATTGATCTGGTGCAGGTTGGCGTCAATGGAAAATTAGTTTCCTGGTACAACAGTCAGAAACACAAGATATGCTCATTATGTACTTTTTTATGCAGATGATACTGTTTTGTATGCATTCAACTCCTCCTTCTCTTAGACACTTATTTTTTTAACTTTACTTTTTACATATAAAGCTATAAATTAATGCAGTGGTTACACAGTACGAGCCTCTTACTTAAAATGAGTAACCATAGCAACAGGGACACTGTGTGTATAATATCAGAATAATTTAGAGACATCTGGTTTCTGATTATTGTATTTCTTTTTAATTTATCATTTTTTATATAAAATGACAGTGTCTACAACAATACAAAAGAAAGATGGAAAGACAAAAAATTAAATAATACAGAATTTGTTCAAACTTGCTTAAGACAGGAGCTAATAAAATTCAAGGGTCCATCAGACCTTTTATCATGTAGAAGAATAAGAACAGCCTGTTCTGATGATAGCATGTCTGATGCTGTTGGCGTTATCAGTATTTGTATGACTACTGTATGTTTCCTGTATGTCCTCTATTTTTTTTGGCACATTTCTTCCGCTGTACTCTGCTCTCTCTTGCAAAACAGACCTCAAAAGAAATAACCCATCTCTGTGTGGCAGTTGTTATTAAACCTCTGATATGTGGAGCAATATAACTTTTCAAATGTCCCACAAAGAACTAGAAAAATGCTACACTTGGAAAATTATTTTTATTGGGAAATAAATGGAACTTTTGGGAAAATGTGCAGAGAACTATATTAAAATTATCCTTATTTACTTATTACATATTTAATATTCTATTTTTGCAGAAATATTTTTGGTTCATTTCCTTGTTTTCCCTGTTTTTTTATTATCAGGTAATTTTTTGTTAAGTTGCTCATTGTCTGCCTCCTATATTTTTGAAAGGAACTGAGCCAATTTTCCAAGGTTTCAAAGGGTAAAACAGCTCGACAATCATTTTTTGGCAACAAAAAATCTCAGTTCAAAATCATTTTATTTAACAAGATGGAAAACCCATTAAATGTAGTACAGGTAAATGCATTTAAATGACAAAAAGGTATTAATTAAAGGTATTCATTTCCAATAAGTGCATTGTTTCCCTTAATGTATAGTATTTAGAACAAATGGAAAGAGACCTCGTCTCCAAAATAATTGCAAACGTCTCCTCATTGCCTCCAGAGCAGCAGCTGGAATTACAGGCTTCAACCAACATTATGGCCGAGTCACCGCTACCTCACCAGCACAAAAATCACACTGTCGCTTTTGGCATCACAAGCTGCACTTCCTACTGCACTAACAACACTTTCCTTAACATTTCTTCATGTCAGAAACAACAAGCAGACAGTTACAGAAACACAACTGCACTTCTTTGAAGATCTTTATACAAAATATGAACTTAGTTTAGGCTGAGGTGCAAACTTAATCAGAAATTATATAAACTTTAGCTGCACCTTGACTATCCTAATTTATTTACACAAATAATGAGAAGGTGCCATGCTATGGTGTGTGAATTAACAGCTAAGTAATGTCATATGTGGTGAATCTGAACCCTGTTATAATATTGTTATCCATCGGCATTACCCAAATCC
Organism: Plectropomus leopardus; assembly: GCF_008729295.1. NCBI lineage: Eukaryota > Metazoa > Chordata > Actinopteri > Perciformes > Serranidae > Plectropomus > Plectropomus leopardus. Next base: position 17,450,687 of record NC_056485.1, on the reverse strand, counting down.
TTTAATGTGTTGCAGTACAACTTCAAACCAAACTGTTACATCTTTCAAGCGCTCGCCACAATGTTTTAATGTTTTATTCAGGAGAAGGGTCAGTGTGTGAGTCCAGCATTATGAAGACACGTCCACTCATGTCCACGTTAGGATTTAGAAGCTCCCTTTGTCACAGCCAAGCCGATGAGTCCTGCCAAACCGACCAAGCTAACGCCGATTCCCCCGACGATTGCCATGCCGACCAAGCCGTCTAGATAACAATACGTGAATGTCAGGATTTTGGATTCACACTAAAACAACAAATGCCTGATCAAATTCTGAGCTGCAGCTAATTTTTGCTCAGCTCGTTTCTCTGACAACTTATGATTCCAGCCACCTGATGACTAAAATCCTTCATATAGATAAAAGCAACCCGAGATCTAAAAAGCGTGGCTTCAACTGGATTGAAATATCCCTTTCTGAGAGGAACCACCAAAACCCCGATTGATGTGCAAAGGGGATATGAGGTCACCGACAGGAAATGGTGACGAAATGACATTGGGGTGGTTAAAATGACAGATTTCTCTGTGTTTCAACATTGTTTGAAACATCTGGAATTATCTAAGTACACAACTCAAAATATACAACATTATTATAGTTGTTTTTGGACATTTTAATGCAGAAAAGTTACATATTTTGTCTTTAAAGTACCAAAATAAAAGTACTTATTATGTAGAATGGCCCATTGAAGAAAAATATTTATTTCATTGTTAGATCATAATTATTGTCGCATTACTGTGTGTATCACTTAAATGCTGCAGCAGATAAAGGTGGAGCTAATTTTAGTTTTAATTTGAGCTATTTACTCTGCATATTGGATAATTTGTGAAATCCCCTGAAAAATCTGAATCTGAATCTTTTTTGTTACCTTAATCTATATTATAATTGATTTGTTGATTATATTTTTTATACTTATAATCTAAATCAGCAAAGGTATTTAAGATTTACAATAACTGACTAGAGTAGCAGAAAATTCAAATAATTTAAGTACAAGTACCTCAAAATTTTACCTAAGTTCAATGCTTGAGTAAACTGGTTCGTACCTTTCTTTAGGGCTTTGTCGATGAGTTTCTCCAGGTCATGAGCCTGCTTGTTCCCCGGTTCGTTCCTCAGAAGAGTTCGGATGTACTTCAGGGCTTTCTCATATTCCTGGAAGACGAACAGGGAAGAGGAAACAGAAAGTATTCTAAGCTCTTTGCATATGAAAGTCAACAAATCTGTATGAATGTGTGAAGCTCCAGATAAAAATATAAACACATGCTTTTTTCACTTTTTCTTTTTTTTTTAAATGTCAAAGTTTTCACTACTTTAAGCATGAAACTAACCTTGAGTCTGTAGTTGGCCACTGCAAGGTAGAACAGGAAGTCCCGGGAATCGTCCTTTGCTGCTTTCTGAACAAGTTCTAAGAAAAACGAATACATCATTTTTTACAGCAACGTGTAACTAGACCTGGACTGATGAATTTAAATATCAATATTATCACATAATTTGAGGAAATCACAGATATATCAGTGTCACTGTATAAGCCAGTTGATGTGTTAAAAGAAAACAGTTTGTAAGGGCCAAAAATATGTTTACGGTAATCTAGTAAAAATGTCATCTTTATGACGTTCATCCACCATCAAGTTCACTTCTTCACATACAAACATTACAGCTCAACAAAATGGGAAGCAAAATTAAAAAAAATTACAACAAAACATCACATCAATCCCCTACAACACAGAGGCAGAATCAAATAAATAAGCAGGCTATGTAGTCAAATTTCAAGATTCCTTCAAGATTACAGAAATACTGATTTTGAGCAAATGTACAGAGCCTGGCTAAGCCGATGTAGGAAAAGTTTAGAAAATTACATTGTAGGCCAAATAAGTTAAAGTCCCAAACTTCAGTTGCTTCTCCCTTATTTACTGCTGCAACAAAACTATTTCCCTCACGGGATTAATTAAGTATTTCAATTCTTTTCTATATAAATGAGTATAAGCCCATATATTAGATTTTTAAAAACTCTAAAATATTAATAACAGCCACAGAAAGCCACTTTAAGTCTGTATTGCAACATATAGTTTTTAAAATAATTTTTATAAAAGTAAATATTGCTAAACTTACCCTCCAAGAGCACAATTCCCTTCTTGATGTCCTCTGAGTATTTACTCCTGATCAGACACCAAGCATACTCAAACTTTGTTTCTTTGGAGACGGCTCCCTTCACAAGCTCATTGTTGTATTTCTTCTCAAATTTCTGTAAAAAAAAAGCAGAAATTATTTAAAAAAAAAACTACATGTTTACAGGAAGGCAGCAAAACGGAAACCTTTCACTGCGTATGTTAACGTTACATCAGCTCATTTGTTGTTTATTTTGGCAGATGTATCGCTTATTGTGTAATTTATTTCTGAATAAAAAAGCCAGCTGTTGTGACACTAAGTACACAAAAAGTAAATATAATTTCTAGCACGAGACGTGCAGATATTTGAGCGGAAATTACGTTTTCATTTTTGACCAAAAACATCATCGTTAGCATTAGCTAGCTGCTAAGTGACGCGTCAGAGTATCCAACGACACGTCGCTTTTTAACCAAATTTCAGCATTAACCGAGTTGACACGTGTTGTAAGGATATCGTTGTGTATCGGTAATGTGTTACTAAGAATGTTTTGTAAAAATGAAGAGGTTTTAATAAGAGGAAAACTTACTAAAAGGTCTTCTGGAGCTACAACATCACTCACAACAGCCTCCATGTTTCCGGAAACAGATTCCAGGCACGCCCACCCTTATCACGTGACACTGCTGATACGTCATTTATACATTTCCAGAAAACTTGCAAAATAAAATAAAACAAAACAAAACAAAACAAAACAAAACAAAATAAAATAAAATAAAATAAAATAAAATAAAATAAAATAAAATAAAATAATACAATAACATAAAAAATAAAATAAAATTATTACATGTTTTGTGAAGATGTTTTATTATTTTCCTCAACTGTTGTGTTCCTATATCACAATACAACAGACACTGCAGCAAAAAAAGGACACAAGTACTTAAATATGATGTCTATGGATGCTGCTGAAGCTTCATCACTTCTTTGCGAGGTGAGCTGGAGAAAAGGCCAGAGGCAACAGTTCACTCAGGCTGGTTTCTTTGTAAGATCCGTCCGGCTTGGTCAAGTATACAATCCAGTCTGATCCAAACTGGTGAGAGAGAGAAACATATGGACAGTATTGAAGGAGAAAGTCCCAACATGCCAAGTATAAATGGTCTCATATCCAAGATTTATATTAATATTCATTATCATTATTCCAACTCATTTGTGTGGCCCACTCAGACACCAATTAATATAATGTAATTTGTTAATAAAACAGAGCCAAACCTAGTATCCTGTTGTGCGCTTGAACTGTTTTTGTTTAAAAGTTGTTAAAAAAACTATTACGTAATATTTACACTTCACCTCTGTGAAGTGAAAAAATGAAAAAAACAATGCAAAATATTATTTATTATATTTTACCTTACAAAGACTAAATATGCTCTGAAACCAAGAACAAAAATATTTGCTGCCTTTGTCAGATAATGAAGTGAAAATGACATAGTTTGCTAAAAAAAAAAGTTGTTGTTTTTTTTCAATTATGAAATTCAACACGGGAAGAGAAAGTGTTCCTGGTTTATTTACACAACAAAAAAATAGAATTCTTATCAAATAATTTTGTCTATAATTTATTTCAAGTTTACATTTTTCTCAGAACAATAGAGAAAAACCTACCAGAGCAGAGAAAATATTTGAACTTGTTCCAAACTGACATATTTCACATATTTCTAAAATTATGTTTTCTTGGCTGCAAATTGCAGAGAAAAATAAATTGACAAACAAAAAAGTTTGCATTGTATTTGTAATTTATTGTCTGTAAAAGTCATATAAAAGATGTCTCACCTCCATGAGAACCTGTCGACATGCTCCACACGGCCCCACAAAACTGTCTTTGATGTCACTATGTAAAAGAGAGAAGCATTATTTAGACCGCCCATCTATGTTTAAGTTCATTTTGTTATTACAGACAAATAAGCCAAAATTTTACTGTAAACTAGATGCTCTTTTGAAGTGTCCTTCCTTTGTTTAAGTAACATTAGTTGTATTTGTACCATGCTTTGTGCCATTGTTCTGTTAATTTTGTATTAAAAACAAAAAAAGCTCCATTACACGTGATATGGTCTTGACCTAAATGAATAAATAAAATAGAAATAAAATGATAAATTAATCAGAACATTTGCTGTATAAAATGTTTCATCAGAGAGTCTCACCATGTCACAGCGATGGCGGTGAACTGTCTGTGTCCCTCCGCCACGGCTCTCTGGATGGCCGTCCGCTCAGCACACACCGTCAGACCGTAGGAGGCGTTCTCCACGTTACAGCCTGAAAACACACAAATACTTTGGACTCCTTCACAGACAGCAAAATAAGTATTTATTATACCATTAAAGCCACTTTTGGGACTTTTATACTTTGCCTTTGCTTCATGACCACTTTATAACTTCTGTTTCTAAAAGTGTTGCAAAAATTAAGTGAATATGAATATGTTCCTAAATATTGAGGGGGGCGTGTCCCCTGTATCTCCCCACATTTCTACACTTGAGCAGTGGTGGATATTAACCGTAGGGGACCACTCGGAGATGGGGTGGCAAACATTTTGCAAACATTTTTTTGTTTATGTTTTGTTTTTTCTTAAATTTTGAACATTTAAAAAATTGAACATGATGAAGTGTACGTAGAGAGAGCATTACAGTAAAAGAAAAAGTAAAAAAGTAAAGGCCAAGGCCATTTGGTGCGCAGTACAAAAAAAAAAAGGAAAAAAGAGATAAGAATAATAATTTTCAGATTTTCAAATTCTTTTATGATTTAAAAAAACTGTTATTTTTTAGCCAAGTTGTTAGCCAAACAAGAAAAGAAAAGCACAAAAATCGATGATGATAATAATAATAATAACACCATCAATAACAATATCAACATGATGTATTGTTAATAGTTAATCGAGAGTGCATCATTTTCTTAAATAAACATTTGAATCCAAAAACAAAATAGTGCCTTTTTAGCAAAACCACAATTCATGTTGTAAAGTAAAAAGTTGGCAATTATATTTAATTGCAGTTAAGTATCATAATTATCAATATCCCACTTTATTGATCTCCAGGGGGAAATTGGGGTACCTTATAGTTACTCTTGGGTTATATATTGCCTTAAGGAATGGAAAGAAAATAGAATATATGAAGTAGTATGTCAAAATATGTCCATTATGTTACAATATATAACACTGTACATGCATAAAGACAAACAAGAATAAAAACAAGTGCATTCAAGTTAACAACAAGTACTTTGAGATTGTACTTGATTAGGAGAACTACATATTGTCCGCACCTTCGGTTTTCAGTTTAATTTGTGCAGTTTGGAAGAGGACAGAAATCACCTGTGTTGTTATTACCTGTAATTATGGCGCCATCTGCTGTCAGTATGGCGGCACCGACAGGGAAGCGGCTGTAGGGACAGTAAGCCATGTCCCGGGCCTGCAGGCACTTTGACACGAGCTCTTTAACTCTATCTGCGCCCAAAACACAGCAACATGATTTATCTAAGCGAGGTTAGCTACTATTCCTCACGAGCAGAATCACATGTCAAGTGTAATAGAAAAGCTTTGTAGAGAGGAGACATTTACAGAAGAGACACTGAGACTTGCCTGTCATTGTAGAAGAAGACTGTTAGTTTTTTGTCAGTTTTGGACTCTGACACAGCTGGAAAAAAGGATGGATGACAGCTCTGTTAATGTTTTATAATTCAATTAACCCTCTATGGTACGCACTATGATCCCAGTTGGTAAAAAAATGTTTGGGGTGTTTTTTTTTTGTCTTAAAATAGACCAAGTAAACATAATTAAGAGACATTTTCAAAAAATATATATTTTTTTAGTAGTTTTTAGGGTTCGTTGCCATATGGCAACACCGTACCATAATGGAAAGTAATGAAAATATGAGTTTTGTTTAAAATTGTATGTAACATTTATTTTAAAAACTCATGTTATAGTATATAAACAATCCCAGTAGCCTGAACAGGGTTAGGGTCAAGATGTTACCCATTTTACACTCTCTTACTGGTAATACCTGTCACTTCACTTTCATCCTCACTGTCCTCCCTCTCCTCACTGTCTCCATTGCCCTCACTGTCTCTGTCCTCACTGTCCCCACTGTCCTCATTCTCTGGCTCATAATCTTCATCGGTCTCACTGTCTTCATCACTCTCACTCTGTGTTTCCAGCAGCTCATTTTCCTCGTCACTGAATTCTTTGTCATCTTCACTATCATCTAGTGGGAGGGCTAGTTCAGCCTTTTTCCGCGATGTACCATAAAAAAAAAAAAATTGCATTCATTCTGTAAATGGAAGAAAGATGTGTCAAATATCATCATATGCAATGTGGAAAGGACTCACAAAGTGCATTATTATAGTTTATAGACTATAGAAGATCAGTGTACACCAATGCAATTGCAAAGTAGGCCTATAACTAAATACAAAATGTTATCAACATGCCAGGCTAGCAATCCATAATGGCACGGTGTTGCCATATGGCAAAGTACACATTTTTAAAATTTTCTATTATTTATTGATCGACTACAGTGCAAGAAACTACATGATAATGAACTTAACTAACCTATTGTTGAGTGTATATTTTTTTCCCGTTGAAAAACTTCAAAAAAACACTTTTTTTGTTGAATTTCTAGGCGTCAAATGGTGAGGCTCCTCCCGTCGATGATGTCTGCAGAACAGGGTTTCAAAATGGCCTCCAGAAAGTCGTGTGTGACAAATTTAAACACTGCTATTGGTTTACTTAGAACCCCACCTTTTTTTAATGCATTGCATCATAACTTGGAATGTATTATCTGTGTGTAGAAAGCTTACAACGGGGTTGTTGCCATGTGGCAACGCTGTACCATAGAGGGTTAAAGAAGAGACACTGAGACTTGCCTGTCATTGTAGAAGAAGACTGTTAGTTTTTGGTCAGTTTTGGACTCTGACACAGCTGGAAAAAAGGATGGATGACAGCTCTGTTAATGTTTTATAATTCAATTAAATTCCTCCCACCAGTTTTGCCGACAGGACAGGAGCGAGAGCTGTGGGGGTCCATGACAGCTGCACGCGCACTGTTTACCTTCACGTTATTGGCTGGCTGAGGGGAGCGTCATCGATCAGTTTGGGACTGATCAGAGGGGACCTATGGACGGGACCCGACTTTTGTCAAAATCTCTCGCGAGAAAAGGGGATGTAGAAAAACAAAACAATCCAAGATTTAAAAAATAAAAATAAAAGAAAAGCCTTAAACATAATAATAATAATAATAATAATAATAATAATAATAATAATAATAAATGGAATTACAGCAAAAACAGATGGTACAAATTGGGCTAAATAAACAAATAAAACAAATAGGATGTAAATAAAAATAAATGCAATATATAGTTAGTGAGTCATACAAGTTTACACACCTTTATGAGGATGAAAAAGTGTGGATTTAAAAACAACAACAACAAAAAATAGGCTACAATTAGGAGAAAACAAAATGATCATGAGAGCTACTTTGCTCTATTTTACTTCAGATTATATAGATATTTTTTATTTATTCGTAATCACATATTTTTCCCAAATTATTACATTAGACTATTGCTATTTCCATATGGTATATAAGTGTTGTTAAATATTTAAGTAAAATATTTATATTTATTATGTGTAGAGTGTAATTACTTTTACCTCTATCAATATATAATGCAACATTTTTCTCATGTACTCTGTTTTTTGAAAGCCTTGAAAGCCTTTCAGTTTTCTTTTTCAAAACCTAACAGTGTTCATTTGTTAAATAAACCAGCGGAAATAAACTTAAAAAATGTTTTTTTTTAAATTTTTTTTAGTAGTATTACATTCTAAGTTTATCTAAAAAGAAAAACAAAAGTTGTCTTTAGAATATTTATTACTGCACTGATAGGAGCTGGTGCAAAAAACGGTATTTTGTTTAATTCTGTGTACGCAAATACTTATTATCCATCGGCGTATCATGCAGACACGGCAGGTGCCGTCGGTGTATAATAACTCCACGACCAGTTCTGTCTGACAACATTCTCAACCAATGTCGATCTGCGGAGGACCATGTGGATGCAAAAAGACAACTTCAGAATGAGAATGGGTTGGCCACCCAACGTTGACCTTTGAGTCACATGCAACAAAAAAAAAAAAAAAACGGTCTGCTGGATGAAAGTCCTGTGTTTGTTTTACCCATCCACTTAAGTGGATTTTGTCGCTCTTTAAACCATGTCACCTGAGCACCTGCTTTGTTCTACGGCCACTAGATGTCGCTGCCAAACAATAAATATAGGTTGTAATTGCTGCTTGTGCAAAAAGCCTGTCTCATATTTTTAGGGAGAGAGTCTCATAAAATTTGCATCAACAAACATTTTTTCTCCATAAACTTATATCTGTGATGCTGTAAATTCACTGCACGCTAACTGTTTTATACTCATACTGTAACAGTTAGTTAAATTCTGTATCTTTGCCTAACAAAGCTATTATTCAGCTGTACTGTTGGCCGAGCCCTCTTTTGTGTTTGCTGTGGGCCATAAATAGAGCAAACAGACCGATATCATCATGAGCAGGTATCAAAGGGCGTCCAGCGGCGTGATCGAGCCCCCTAAATAAACAAACACACACAGATTCGCCTCTTCTTTCTGTGTTCTTCAGTTTGTTTAGGTTTATCGTTTGCATTTTAACATCTACAGAGGAGTACATTGTTTCCCCTGCTGAGGATTTTATTTTGTGTCTGAGACCCCTGAGGGGATTCACAGATCTGAAATCATGATTGCAGGCAGTCAGTCACACCGATACTTGGCCTTTGTTCCCTCTCTCCTTCCTGCTCTGACTGTCACTGGCTGTGTTTGACTTTCAGTGTGACAGCGGTGAGCGTCTCATTCACCTCCTGATTTTGACTTTGAGAGGAGACTCAAAGTGAGAGGGAGCGGCTAATAAGACATAAAAAAAGTAAAGTAAAACCATGTGCTGTACGGGGAAGTGTGCCCGTCTGGTGGGCCTGATTCTGCTACCTTCAGCGTTCATCTGCATGATCGCCAACCTGCTGCTGTTTCTTCCCCAACGGGGAAAGCCTGGAAAATTATCAGATCTCCATCAGGTCTGGCTCATGGGGGGGCTCATCGGAGGAGGCCTCTTTGTGAGTTAAGCAATTTAATCAGTATATTTACAAAGTCTGATTTGATGTTTTATTGTGTGTTTTATTGGGGGGGTCAGGCCAATAACCCTTCTCTGTGTAAACCTATAAAATCTCGTATTGTTTTACTGAGTATTATTACTTTGGGTTAAATGAGTATCAGAGGTTTTTTTTAGAAGTACAACAGAATTTGACCAAAGCTTTTTATTTTATTATGAAATAAATATGTTGAAATGATTTACAGTTATTCTATTTGATTTATTATTATTACATTCATTTATTTGTTTTTAATTATAGCTTTATCATTGACCATATGTGGAATGAAAAAATATATGTATATATGTATGTGTGTATATATATATGTATGTATATGTGTGTGTGTGTGTGTGTGTGTGTGTGTATATGTATGTATGTATATCTATGTGTAACATTTGGATGATAATATTAAACTTAAGTTAACTTTAAGGAAAAGCTTTAGAAAAACTTAAATGCCATTTATAATAAAGACAAACATCATCTAATCTCCTCTACTTCCTCACCAAGGGAACACCCACACGCACGCGCACGCGCACACGCACACACGCACACACACACACACACACACACACACACACACACACACACACACACACACACACACACACACACAGAAATTCTGATTATGCGAGTTGCCACCACCAGCACTATCTCGATGTTCTAAAGTTTTACAAGGACAATAAATAATTCATGAATATTTTATCTCATGAATGGATCACAGAGACCTTTGAGTCTTGTGGAAAGGACACGTCTTTATGGTTGTGATATTACCTCCAGTTTGAAACATGGACCAGGAAGTTAGGTTTATTTCCAAACTGTTGGGATGTCACTGCCTACTGGGACAAGGGAGTAAAATTCAATTCAGGATTCACAAATATTTGCTTTAAAAGATAAGAGAGAAACACACAGACGCACACATATAAATGCAAATGTGTAGGTTGGCATGTGTGCACATACAAAGTACACAAGTACACACACACCTGTACCACCTATTCAGAGCTTTTTAGGAACTCTCAATTGCATTTAAAATAACTGAAATAATACATCATAAAACAAATGTCTTGTTTGGAAATTGAGAACATAATTGCTATTTTTAAATTTTCAGATGCTGTGTCCGAGCTGCTCGGCTATCAGGGCCGGGGGCAAGGGTTGCTGTGGAAAAGGTTGCTGCGGGCAACCGTTGCCGGGTGAGTTAAGTCATTTGAGAAATGTACATTTATGTCAGTGTGGGGACCGGACTGGTAGTTAAGGGATGTGAAGGGCAATGGCAAGGGGGATGAAATATCAAATACCGAAGAAAAAAATGGAATCATGTTTACTTTATTAATAATGTACCATCGCATTATTACATTTACTTTATTGTATGGAAGCCTATATCTATCAGTGTGATTATAAAAATGATGATCTAAGTGGAAACCTTCTCAAAATAATGAGAAACTCTCACAATAAAAAAAAACTTTCTTAAAATAATCATAAAGTTTCTCAAAAAATGATATTTTTTGTCTTAAAATAATGAGAACTTAAAAAATAATGACTGAAATCTCAAAATAATGAGTAAGAATCCAAAAATTATTTGAAATTTTATTATAATTAAGACTTTCTTAACACAAAATAATAAATTACTATTTTGAAATGAGTTAGATATCTGAGAATAATGAGAAACTGTCTGAAAATAAAGATTTTACTCGAAATAATGACTACTCATTGCAAAATAATTAATATCTAGTATTTCTTATCTTAAAATAGTGAGAAAGTTTGTCAAAATAATGAGAAAGTTTGTCAACATAATAAGAAACTTTCATAAAATAATCAGACTCTAATGAGAAACATTTTAAGTAATGAAAACATTCCTCAAAAATTATAAATTATTGTCACAAAATACATAGAAACTCTCAAAAAATAATGAGTTGGTATTTCAATAATTATAAAAAACTTTCTTAAAATAATGACTTATTTCCAGATTTTGAGAAATGCTCTTTTCTGTGTCTCTCTCAGATGCTGAACTCGGTGTTCTCCTCTGCGTTTGGCCTCGTTGGAGCGATTTACTGCGTCAGTGTGGCCTCTGCAGGTCTGGCTATTGGACCCAAGTGTCAGGTGGCCAACGGGGAATGGGAATACCCCTTTGAGGATTTTGGCACGTAAGTGATTCCCCAATTATGACTCATTTGAATGATGTACTTTTCAAGGCATGTTGGTAAAATAAGTCTCATGCTCTGACAAGTGCAGGCTTTTTCTGCAGCCCTTCCTCATTTTTTCACTTATTCTCTGTGTGTCTGCACATCTCTGTTGTCCCCAGCTATATTTACTGTCATTATCTTTTTTTAAGAGCGACTGAAAGGTTTCAGTTCTTAATTATAAAAATAAAGAATACAATGTTTCTCCAGTAGATGGCGGGCTGCACCAGCACTTATTTTCAGTGTAGTGAGCCTGGGAATTCAGATTCAGCTCTGCTTATTTATGCAGGGAAGAAAATTTTTTTTTTTAGCTTTATTACAGGTCATAAAAATACCATACGATAAATTAAAGCCCAGTCAGAGTGATAATGCTGCGAGGATAGCACGACTGGCACCACTGAAGCATTTTACAAGCGCATGCAGGTCAAACTGAATCACCTGATAGAGGACCATCAGGTGATTGGGACTGCTGTTAATAAACATGAGCGTGTTGTTAATGTGTAGGTGTTGCTGTCAGTTTAAAGGGCGCCAGAGGTTACAGGGATGGAACCAGGTTTTATTGCACAATGCATGTTGAAATATTAATAGTCAACCTTAGATTTCCCTTCCTCCATGCAGCAAACCTCAATTTCCCTTTTCAGTTTCATATTTTTCTATGTGAGGTTCTGCTGTTTTCAACTTCTGCTAACTGGCTTTTATAAAGTGCACCATGAACCAGCATTAGTTGCAGTATTCGAATATCTCCAATGGGGCTGAAATGATTCAATCTGTCAATCAGAAGAAAATAAATGGACATTCATGAAGCAAGGACGCCAAAAAATCACGTCAGCTTCTTAAATGAAAGATTTGCTGCTGTCTTGACTTTCGTATCACAATAAAGTGAATATCTTTGAATACAAAATCCTATCTTTAAACTTTGTTTTTGCATGGATTAGGCCAATAAAAAATAGTACATTTACCCTTAGAAACCTGAACAAATTGGCTTGATTTCTTTCAATAGTAAACCATTGGGAAGAAGACAATGAGCAATGACAGACAAAATTACCCCAAAATTAATGAGAATGTGTTTTTAAAAAATTCTCAAAAAAATGACTTCCTATCTCAAAAAGAGTTAGTATCTGAAAAATTGTGTTAAATTTTCTCAAAATACTGAAAACTTTCACAAAATAATGAGAAAATAAGAGAAAAATTCTGAGAATAGCGAGACATTTTCTTAAAATAATAAGAAACTTTCTCGAAATAAAGAGTAACTTCCTCAAAATGTGACTTTGTGTATTAAAATAAGGAGATTTTTTCTTAAATTATGAGAAACTTTCTTGAAATAAAGACTAATTTCCTTTGTGTCTCAAAATAATGAGAAACCTTCTTAAAATATTTTGAAACTTTCTCATAATAATGAGATTTTTTTTTCAAAATAATGAGAAACTCTTAAAACATATATATTTTTTAAAAACAAGGCAAAGAATATTTGGAAAAATGTGCTTTAAAAAGTATAATAATTCTGAAAAAATAATTGAAAATATACAATAATGATAATTATATATAGTTTTTTCCTTAGAAATTCCTACCTAGAAATTCTCTCTTAAGTTACAGAAAAATATACTAATTTCTTTCAATTTAAGGAACATTTCTTACCAAGTTGCTTATTGCCTTATTTGTTTTCCTGTTTACACTTTTAATGCTAAGCTAAGCTAATCAGCTTCATGTGAGTGCTATCAATCTTTTCATCCAACGCTCAGTGAGAAAAATAAAAACGCTGATATGCCAAAATGTTAAACAATTTTTTCAAGTTTCCCACTTTAAAACAGCTGAATGTCCCTTTTCTCCAACAACATATTTACATCAAGAACTTCCTCTTCTTTTCTTTTCCGTGTGATTTCTCTCTCCGCTCCTCACTTCTTCCATTCACTGCTCACTGACACATTTTTCCTCGACTCAGTCATCACACGGTTTCCTCCTGACACCCAAACACAGGCTGCTTTATTCATATTATTCATATTTTCATTAAAACTAAGCGTGCAGTGCTCATGCTCTCCTCCCTCACAGTGGTAATGGCAGCTACCTTGTAAACCAGACTCTGTGGTCGGTCTGCGAGAAGCCCGCCAACGCCGTCATGTGGCACGTCGTGCTGTTCTCCATCCTGCTGGCCATGGGGGGGATCCAGCTGGTGCTCTGCGGCATCCAGGTGGTCAACGGCTGCTTGGGGTGCATCTGCGGGGACTGTCGCAACAGCAAAGATGTAGGTGGACGAACCCCGAAACTCCGGAGAAAACTGAGTCAGGAGAGAAAAGATGAAAACATTTTTAATGACACACTGAGTTATGAAGCGTGTTTATGAGGCGGCTGCTTACTGTCAGTCAGGGATACTCAGCTTGTGCTGCCAATTCTTTTATTTTAGGACTTTTCCAGAGACTTTATGTTGTCTCTCGGACTTTTCTAGCATTTTAGGACATGTCTAGGATTTTTAGATGTTTGTAGGATATTAAGAAATTTCTAAGATTTCAGGACAAAATCTCTAAGATTTCAGGACAAAATCTCTAAGATTTCAGGACAAAATTTCTTAGATTTTAGCACATTTTAAGCATTTAAGTCATTTTTAGGATTTTAGAACATTTCTAGGATTTAAGGATGTTTCTAACATTTTTGCACCTTTCAAGGATTTTAGGACATTTCTAAGATTTTAGCAACTTTCGAGAACTTCAGGACATTTTATAGGATTTTAGGACATGTCTATGATTTTTAGATGTTTGTAGGATTTTAAGACATTTCTAAGATTTCAGGACAAATTTTCTAGGATTTTAGGACATTTAGGATGTTTGTAGGATTTTAGGGTGTTTTATAAGATGTACAGACATTTCTAGAATTCTAGGACATTTATAGGATTTTAGGACGTTTGTATAATTTAGACGATTTCAAAGAGTTGAGGATGTTTCTAGGATTTTAGGATGTCTCTAAGATTTTAGCACATTTTAAGTATTTAGGACATTTTTAGGATTTCAGAACATTTCTAGGATTTTAGGACATTAGGGACTTAGCTAGGGCATCGTGAGGGCATGCAGAGGATCCTTCACTGGCACTTTTTTAAAAATAATAAATAATAAATAATTTATAATATATGTATAATAAATAATAATAAAGCTCTATTAGATGTTGTTTTATGCACTCTGGTACCTTAGTTATACTAAAAGTATAAAAACAATTTCCAGTGTGAATCACTTTATTTTTATTGTGAATTAGAAAATGGTTGAGGGGCCACCGGGCACCCTATCAGGGGTCAGATTTGGCTTTTGGGCTGTAAGTTTAGTATCACTGCTGTAGATGATCTGGAGTGGCAATAAAAAGGGCAGGCAATAAAATTTAGGAGTATTTTATCAAACTAGGTCAGACAGCGTGAAGCGACATGTTGCACGCTGACTTGTTTGTTTGCTGGAACAAAGCCGGCTGCTCTCAGCTGCTCGTTGAATGACTCGGCCTTTTAGCAGCTTCCTACAGAGCTGCTTTAGTGCTGATTTTTATCACGTCTGCCCCGATGGAAAACAGGAAAGGGGGAAAAGTGCTGTAGTTTTGCTGTGCCATTTTTACACTTTTTGTGGATTAACCCTTTGAAATCTGGATTGAGATCAGCTTTTT
Source organism: Plectropomus leopardus (assembly GCF_008729295.1). Lineage (NCBI taxonomy): Eukaryota > Metazoa > Chordata > Actinopteri > Perciformes > Serranidae > Plectropomus > Plectropomus leopardus. The sequence continues at coordinate 17,435,579 of NC_056485.1, read as the reverse complement.
TTTAGCTGTGCTCCAAAGAAATGTATCCACAGATACACAGAACAGATGTCTCTTACAATCTTTTTGGGCCCCATGGCATCACATGACAAACTCTGCAGTTGTAATTCTTCTGTTTGGCTGCTACAAAATTAGTTTTAAAGCCCAGAGCATCTAATATGGGCCTGCAGATAAGAAATGCAAATTTGCTTAGTATAAAAAATGATATGAATCCTCTGATGTGACTCTGTGCAAGACAGCAAATAACAATGTTTCCTAAAATTTGCATTTTATTTCTGTGTAATGACTGACTATAAACACATCAGAAGTCAGAGATTTAAATCTCAGTTTGATATTAAGATAAAATAGTTGAAAGGTTAGGGCTAAAAACAAAAATGACTCAATTTAGGGACTGACGTGACTCCACAAAAGGTACAACTAGTAAACTAGCAGCTTGGCAAGAAAACTGAAAAAAGATTGCTTACAGTTTAGCACGTGTGCTTTTGAACAGAAACATGACAAAGGTTGAAGATCAGATTTAGAAAATGGTTAAACATGTAGCTGCTTAAAGTGCTTTTTTTCTGACATGCATATGGACACATTTCATATACACACCATTAGCGGACATAAGTTGATTTGAAGGACGGGGCATCGTACAAGATTCACAAGCTTTACAGACTCAAATCATTATCTTTGTACTTAAAAAAACAAACGTCTACTCATTAACACGATGCTCACATATATTAACAGCTCTGTCAGTCATCCGAGAGCTCGTTTCCTGTCCCAAACATGGAGTTAACATGTGACCTCTGTCCCGCTGCAGGATGACAGTGGATTGTGAAAGTGGAGAAGATCGCCCGGATGTATCCGAACTGCAGAAGGACCAGGAAGGATTTCATTTGATTCCCAGCGTTCATATTCTGGGACGCTTCTCTGCGAATCATGCAAAAGTTTTCTTTTGATAGTCTTTTGTTTAACACAGAGGCTATTCCTTCGATGGCTATTTTAAAAATACCAAAGTCTTACTCCACATTGTATGAATTTTATTCTAGCACTTGGTTTGTGTATTTTCTACATTAATTTTTGGTTGAATTATTCATTAATTACTGAATGTATAAGTCATTTGCACACTTAAGACTCCACAAGGAACATACATGGATTATGCTTTAATTGTAAATAATTGTCAGTTTTAATTAGTATTATATGTTTCTTAACATATTATTTTTTGCTGTATATTAGGTGGATGTGACAACACAGCAAACATAAAATAGGGCTGGTAAAATTTGAGCATCAAATTCTTAAATTTCCTGCATTCTGGTGGATTTTTATGCACCAATTTATGGTGAAAATGTCTTTATGGTGTCAAAATAAAAGTCTTATGCTATTTTCATGTATTTATTGGGGGGGGACTAGGGATGTCAGTTTTGGTTAATTTTGCTTTTAACAGCTTGACACCCAGTAAACAAGAACCAACAAATTAATTCAATTTTTTAAAAAAGGAAAATTATGTGGATTTGTGCATAGCTACAGAAAAATTCAGGGTTTTTTTTTTTACCATCAACATTAAAAACTTATTTTCCTGACCAGTTTTTCTGCAAACTTTGCTGTTTTTCATCATATTTCTTCCTCCCAAGAACACACTGATATTTTTGGAAACTTGTGCACCGAGTCACTCACTAACTCTGATTATCCAGTTGAAGAACTTCTGCAGAATCACCGTTAAGATCTCTGTTAATTACTCACCTCACACTGGGCCCATGCAGCCAGACAGCCAGATCTAACAGGATTAGTGTGCGCTGAGACGAGGTCAAAGGTCAGACCGCCCCCTGTGGACACTGTGAGCACTGCAGCTGCATAAACAGAACACAAACTGGACCGCCAGCGCCTGTTAGCATAGGTGCAGGTTAAGCTCATAATCTTTTGTAGCCACGGAGCTGCTTCGTGGTAATTGTTACCTAACTTTTAAGTTAAAAGCCTGTTGCAGAGCTGGTAAATATAGACACCAAACAGCCCAAAGCTCAAAGCTAAAGCTGTGCCTCCCCGGCAGCGCAGATAAAAGAAATGATGGTGTTTGTGTGCAGCCAGGTGAATAACAGTTTTGCCTGACAGCTTTTCTGTTTGGCTTTATTCTTTGCAAATTTTGAAGTTCCTGCACTGTAAAAATCTGACAAGTTGAGCTTTATTAAAATAATCTTGGAAACTGATTGCCTTGAAAAAGGAAAGTAAAAATAAGTGTAAATCTTAATTTGTTTACTTTTGCTTTTCTAAGTGTTAAGTTTACTTGTAATTTAGCTGTATTTACTTTTTTTTGTTTTTATGTTACAAATGAGGGAAATATACTTATAGTTTTAAATGTAAAACTACCCAATGGAGAAAAATCTTTAAAAACAAACAAAACACGCCAAAACCTTTACATAATAGGAGGAAAGAAGTAAAAAAGAAAGAAAACTAGTATTACTCAAATTATTTTTAAAAATCTACAAGTCCAAACCATGTATTTAAAAAAACACACAAAAATTCAAAATTATAAAAAATAAAAAGTAAAAAGTTATTTAAAAAAAGAAAAAAACAGACATCCTCAAAAAACAAAAAATTCTTCTTTTTTTTAAAAGGGGGAAAAACAGATAAATAATAAAAACAGAAAAATCACATCAGAAAACCTAAAAACTATTTTAAGAAATGGAGAAAAAAACTTAAATGTTCATGAAAATATTAATTGATTTATCAACTAATTGTTGAAGCTGTACTTGTATAAACTATTTAATTTAATACATCCTATTTTAAAAACTCTGTTTTTTATGGAAAAAATCTTATTTTGTAAAAGTAACTAAAGCATATGGATAAATGTGGTGAAGTAAAAAGTACAATATTTCCCTCTGACATGTAGTGGAGTAAAAGTTTGACATGAAGTATCTCGAATTTGTACTTCAGTATAGCACTTGAGTAAATGTACTTAGTTACATTCCACCACTGTGATTGAGTACTGTGCAAAACTTTTTAACATAAATTGAGACTAATAGTTATATTTTGTTACATTTTTCAAGGCAATAGGTTTCCTAGATTGTTTAATATTTGTTTTATGTAAAATCAATTCAGATTTTACTTTGTGTGTTCACACACTTTTTGGGCAAAGAGGGGAAATTTTGTGAAAATAAGGCCTGTGTCCAACACCATGACTATCTTAGCTAACTGATTGGCCGTTGTTTTGCTCTCTTATATAATGCGCAGCACAAAGCGAGGAAGGGGCATAAGTGACAAGAATTTGGAATAAAAGAATGCGGGGACAAAGGGAGGAAAACGGGAAGGGGGCCCATTCTCAGCCACTTCTCATGCAAATCGTCGCCGCTCTGAAAGAACCCTGAGAGGCGAAGAAAGTGCTTTTTTTTTTCTAACGGCATGGTGGACAAATACTGATGTAAGTGCATGCATGCAGGGAGGGAGGCTTGAAAGACAAAGTGAAGTTCCTCAAGAGGGATTGAAAACAGGTCAAAAAGCGAGTTTTTCAGGCACATAATTCTTCTGTTGTATCTGCCATCACTCGTTCGGACCCTGTGGCGAGGCCTTTATTTAGAAATGTACCCCTTTCCCGAAATTGAGCCCCTCCTTTCTGCTTTTCAGGCTTGACTGACAAAACAAAGAGGAGGCAGAGGAGGAAAAACAGGGTGACGAAGCAGAACTGACCGGTGCGGACCAGACCAGAGAAAAAAAGAGAATTTTGACAGAGCAGGATAGTACACCCTAAAATCTGACAATTTCATCTCACTTTAACAAAACTTGGAAACCGATTGCCTTGAAAAACAGTTAAATATAACTATACATCTTAATTTAGGTTGACTTTAGTGTTAATTTCACTTTGAATTTAGCTGTATTTACTTAATTTGTGAAGTTTTTGCAACTAAGAATCACAAGAGAAATCATGTTATTCTTTCTAAGTGTGAGCAACTTCAGCAAACTAAGTTAAACTAAACGTTTTGTTACAAGTTTAATATAATTGACTTGTTTGCCACCAGCAGAATACAGATACAGATATGTAGCACAGTAAAGTTGGTTTACTGGAGTTACAAAAACTAAGAAAGATGGATTTAATTAAACTTGTCATTTTTAAGTTGCAATAACTTCATGAAATTAAGTTAATGAAACTAAATGGTAGGCCTATGTGAATTTAACAATTAGATGTAAAGTTAACATAACTAGAGACTTAGTCATATTTACCTAGATTTTTAAAGTAAAATCAACTTTACAGTGTATCTCATTGTACAGTTTACTTAAATTTAGTTATCGTGTTATTGAGTTAATTGTGTGAAGTCGCTGCAACTAAAAAATAACAAGTTTAATTAAATCAATGTTTCTAATATTTAATTACTTCAGTAAGTTCACTGTGCTATATATCCAGCCTGTTCTCACTCCGAACTCGTCATATAGCTCTGCTCTGTCAGTGCTTTCGGCGTACGCATGACACCAAAAGCCGCCTTATGCATCTAACCAGAACGCAGCTAAACCGCGTCAGATGAGAACGCATTTGGACAGAACCAGCAGCGTTGTTATGACATGCTAGTGAACATCTGTAAGACACAGGGTGTGTGCACATGCTACACACACTGGCAGTGTCACTTAAGAATGTGGCCAGACGAAACCAGTCACGTGAAACGCTGAAGTACAGCGTCAGGTAATAATGCCGCCGGTAACCGTGTTATGTAAGGAGCGTGAGTGCACTTAGATTACGCTAACATTTAGGATTGTGCTGCTTCATCCCACCATGATGTCATCCCGCCATGTGCATTTGTTGACATCTCTGTTATGGCATCCCGGAGCGTAAACAGCTGACGCAGAAAGAGTTGATATATCTGTATTCTGCTTGTTGGAAAATAATTAGTATATTAACAAACACACTAACAAAACAGAACTCGCAGACTTTCAGTTTCATAATTGGAAGTGAATTCAATTGTCATTTTTAAGTTGCAACAACTTCCCAAAATAATTTTAAGTCAACTTAACATTTAGACATGAAGTTGACATGAACAGTTATATTTACTTTCCCCTTTTAAGGCAATCAGTTTTAAAGATTATTCTTAGTAAAAATCAACTTAACACATTTTACAGTGTACAAATCAATCTGTGCAAAATAGATTTTAATTAAACAAACATTTGCTCCTTTTTCACTTTTCTCATCTGGTTAAATCCTCCTCAGCACACTCACAACCGCAGCCTCGTTTAAAAGCAACAGTCATACTGGCGGCACAAATATCAGCTCAGACACACGTAAGTGATGATAACACAGCAGTGTCCACCACCCAATAATTATGTCAGCCGCACTGTGAATGACCTCAGCCAAACCACAAAGTCGACAGTCAGGCACATTCAGCAGGTCTGCAAGATTATTAAAAACACTGTCAGCATGTCAGAAATACATTAATCTGAAGTAAAAGCTGAATTCCCGCTTTTTACTCAACTTTCCAATGATTTAATTGTACCTTTAAGCTACTTGGTGTTGGTTTTAACCCTTTGAAAACTGGCAAGATATTAGACAGAAAGTTAAGAAACAAAATTACCAATAAATAGACAAAAAAAGAAAAAAAAATACAGGAAAATGACCAGAAGAAAGCACTAAAATATTTGAAGTACAATAATAAAATATATTTTACAAATCTATTTTTTTTCTGAAAAGAGTTTTAATATATTTTTTTAGATAATTATTAATATACTTTTCTGGACATGTTTCCCTCGTCTTTTGATAATATCTAATAATAGCCACAGTTCATTTTCAGATGATTTTCTTGTCAAATTTCACTTATTTTGTACAGTTTGCAGGACATTTCTTGCCCATTTGCCCTTTGTGATTTCCCCACATTTTTTAAAGAAATCATTTTTTTTCTGTTTTAAATGCTAGTGAGAGGAGTCTGAATGCAACACAAGAAAACTAACGTTGATTCAGGTGTTAAAGGGTTACATTTGCTCTATAAAAAATGCACTTGATTTTTATCCAGCCAGATGAAAAAGACATTTTATTGTTCAATCACACAAAAAAAGGCCTGAAAAATGTAAAGTTGGAGCTTCTCTGTCAGTTCTTAATTTCTACTGAGGTAACAGTTGCTTAAAGTTGCTGACAGCGCCTGTCTGTTTTCACTGGCACTGTATTATCATATAACCCTGAAAAGTGATATTTTATGCTCAGACGAGACATTACCAACAAGACATAGTGTCACGCTCTTCCTCCTGCATCACTGCTAAAAGGCTGCACAAAATGAGCTAAACAAAATGCTGCAGAACTGAGTGAGGTAGATTTGCTCTGCACGGAGTTAAGAGGTTTAAGACCAGGACGTTAATTCAAGTCATGCACAAAGAAAGCACCCTCAAATCTGCCCTGCAAAGACAAGTAGCTACATGTTTGGTCAAACTGGCTCTTTCATAGCAACTTGCATTGTGAAAGACTTACATGGCTACCTCAGCTTTTGACTAAAAAACATGTGATTTAATGTGTGTAGATTTATTTATATTGAATAGTGATAAATACTGAAATCTGAGCAAATTGGTTTGATTTATTGCCCAAAGACATGCCCAAAAAATAACAAAAAAAAAGTAAAAAAAAATTACGCCCTGAAAAAAACACACCTAAAAATAAACCAAACAAAAAACAAACAAGAAAATAATTTTTTAAAAAGTGCCTAAAAATTGAGAAATGTAATATAATTTTAAATATATAATTATAACAATTCTGAAAATAGTTTTTTGGATATTTGTCCTATTTTTTTTAACGTTCTCCCTTTTTTAAAAAAAAACAAATTTACATTTTTTTTCACTAATTTCTTGCAATGTGTGGGACATTTCTTGCATTGGTACTTGCTGCCTTTTTTCCCCACATTTTCAAAGAGATCGTTCCAATTTGCTCAAGTTTCAGTGGGCTAAACAGCTTGTACGAATGCAGCACTGCACAAAATGCAGCACTGCAGAAAAATGATGTCGAAATAGGTTTCAAAGGGTTAATAGACGGACAAACAGTCAACAAGCAAAACAGAATACAATACTATAAAGTATGAACTGCAAATAATTTGCATAAAATGTTATCTTCTTAAACGAACTTGTCAAAATCACTTTAAATCATCTGCATGCACAACTGCATTATTTAAGCTTTGCAGCAATGGTTTCTGGGGTAAAATAATAAGTCTAATAAGGTGTCCAATGATTTGTTTTGCCATTTGCAAGCCAGGCAAAAAATGTTCCACCCCTTTTCTTCCTTATTTTCCCTGCTTCTAAAGCCCGTCTGCTCTCTGGTCATCAGATGGTTTATTTCCTACACCGACCATTATCAGCTGATTTGCATGGTTTGCAGGATACAGCCATGATTAGACGCCTTCCCCCTGTGCACTCCAGGAGAGAACAAATGTGCCACGATGTAAAAACAGGACATGGTAAAGACGCAGGAGATAAGTGATGTAATATATAGAGGGAGGAGGAGAATAAGGGAGGGCGATGGAGGCTGGAACCAGCCAAGAGTGACCTCAGCAAGTCAGTCTCTGGCTCCAAAGAGGTATGCCAACACTGAGAAGAAAATCAACAAACTCTGGGTGTGGGAACGTCTGGACGCCTGAGGAAGGAGGGAGTGACAAACAGGGAGTTTGGGTGCGGACCATTAAACACTCTCACTGAGGAATAGACTGGTTTGACCCTGCAATGACTTGATTTTAGTAAATTGTTATTTATGCCACTAAAAGCAGGAGAGCACAATTGTGCCACCAAAACTGGAAAACTGGGTGTTTTTTGTCAAGACATTGGTGCCACTTCTTATGGCCACCAAATCGAGCGTTTTTTGTGAGACATTGCATGACGGCATTTCTGGCAGCAATCATGCCACCAAAACCAGGTATTTTTGCAAGACATCATATTTCCAGCGATGATTGTGCCATCAAACCTGTGTGTTTTTTCGCGAGACTTTGCAGCATTTTCAGCAACAATCGTGCAACCAAAATCCAGTGTTGTTTTGGAAGACATTAGCAACGTTTCTAACGGCGACTATGCCGCCAAAACCGTGTATTTTAAGCCAAAGCATGATCCTTTCCTACTCATAACCAAGTGGTTTATTTGCCCAAACTACAACATTATTTTAGCATAAAGTAACGTAAAGTTTCATTGATGCACAAACGCTACAGATCTGTGGTTTGCAGAGGGGCACAATGCCAAAATTTATTCTGGCAATAGGGATTATTTTATTATTATATATTTTAGGTTAAAATGGATCATTTTATTAATCGTTGCATGAATAAGCATCGATTTTTTTACTCAATTGCTTAAAGGTTGTGGCAATTTTTTGAATACTTCCATTTGTGAGACTTTTACGACGTGTTTTAATGGGCGTCCTTCAGCTCAGTTTGAGTATTTTTAGATGATGGACGGCTACTTTTGACCCTCTCATGTCTCTCATGTCTTCTGTCTTCGTCCTTTCTACACGTTCACAGTGCTGCTATTTTCATCTCTCGGCCAGTGGAGCAGCGACACCGAGGGATTAAACTACCACAGGGGCAAAAAATCACAGGGCCATGATGTCAGTATTATGACAATGTCGCTTTCTACTTGCTGTCCAGTTTTACACCCCGGCTCAACGTGTCTGATATCACAATGGCATTTGAGGCCAATGGGACAGTGGGTGGGGTTCAGCGCCTGATATCTGAGCCTCTTGGTGGCCTCACAGGAAGCTACTGTGTTGCCTCGTAATCACACTGGAGCCACCGGCAGACTGGCAGGGGCAATTGGCACCTTACATAGAGAGGAACGAATGCACGGAGGTGACACTGCAGAGGATCCACTTGACTCTCTGTGTAGGTGCGACAGTAACTAATAATAGTAATAGTAATATGCTTTCATAATTCCCAATTTCAGTTTGTGAAAACATCTGGGATTGTTAAAGTCGTCATGGGGGAAAGAGCTCAAAATCCGTCTAAAACAGGTTAAAAAGTTCTGATTGTATTAGATCATTCATCATAAAACATTAGAAAACGGTGCCTAGTGGAACTAGAAGGTTAAGTTTGCATTAAATATTAAGCATGCCATTAGATGCATGCTTTTCATGTTTAATTCAAAACGTCAACTCTGCACAGGGTTCGTATGGTCATAGAAAACTTAGAAAACTTGAATGAATATGTATATATATATAAAAAACAACAACTATTATATGGTAATTTAAAGGAATAATGACAGTCATTTCAGAGAATGTATGGTCTTTAAAATTTGTCTCAAAGTCATGGAAATTTACTGGTAAAAAATGTGTCTGAACCCTGTCTGCACCACTACAGTCCGAGTCTGCAGCTCAGCTGTTAATCATCCACACAGAGTCGATTTAAAATTAGAGACAATGTCCCACTGAAGAATGTCTGTCCTTCACCCACATTCACAGGTGTAAATCTGTGCACGCATGTCTCTTTGGGTAAGACTGGACATTTACAGTGTCAGCAGAGATTTTGACGCTGCCGTGAAACATGACAGTTGAAATGTAAACTGTCATCAGCACCGACAGATTGTTAGTCTCGGTGCATCTCTCCCCTCTCAGATCCTTGCAACACTATTTAGTTTTTATTTTTACTTGCAGTTTGCAGTAAAACATTATCAGCCCTGTAAGGATGTTACAAAAAAAGGCTATGTCCTCAGCGGCCACAAATTCACCTTCAACTTTGACCCTTTGCTTGTTATTGTTTTAGAACTTATACACTGATATGAGCAATTAAACCAAATATAAATGAAAATGTGCTAATGGTGTATGTTGAAATGGAAAATCTGAAACTATTTGTGAGTTCCTAATTATTAAAGCCTTGGTTTGCCACATGCTTTTGAACGACAGGCACCAAAACAAGCCACAAACCCATTAATTGCATTCTGTTATAACTGACTGTGCAATGGGACACAATCTGCACAAGCTTTGACCCGATTACAACCTGTAAATGTTCATCTGCATGTGTTTCCATTATGTAGAACAAAGCCGACATTCCTGTGAGAATTCGGCATAAAAAATGACTAATCTACTTGCGGGTAAGTCCCTGTTGTATTCTCAGTACAGAAATCAGCTTCAGAAATGAGCCTGCTGTTACACAGACGGTTTCCTGGGTGATTTCTAACCAGCAGGCGCAGACTCACTCCGAGAGCTCATCTGGGTAAATTTCCACTAGGGCAAATCTCTCCAACCACTGAGCTGCCCTCAATAAGCTTAGACCCAGAGCAGAGAGCTAATAAACAGCAGTAAACCATCTAATGGGCTGAGAAGGTTTCCTCTGTCTGTCTCCCTATATCTGTCTTACAGAGCGGGCGCGTCTCAATATCATTGTTCAAAACTGTCTGCAGTCAGATTATAATTTATTCTCCAACTTTTGACTCCTGACAACATGGCAATTTGATTTCAAGCCGACAAACATGAACTGTCTGCAAGTCTTTTAAACCAAATCAGCAGATTTTTTCAATTTGCACAAAATATAAGCAATGTTTTTCCTTATATGTGGGAGTGGACACGAATTAGGGAATCCTGGGAGGTGATAGTCCACGATTTCACAGAGGAATTGTGGATTCAAAACTTCCGGGTGTTTTGCTCAACTTTTGAAGAGTTACGTGACACAACAACAGCTCTTGTACCTGCTGCATCATGAGGGGCCAGTTCCTACCTACAAGCTCATAGCCATAGCATTATGTGACCTATAAAAGAGAAAAAAGTGTTTCCAATGCAGACCACCTCGTGTAAGCATAAAAACTTTTTTGTGATAAATAGGAGGTTTTTTTTTTAACCATTAGACGTATTTTATATTTGCACAATTTGAGGCTTAATAAAAATCCCACCTGATGTCAGCTCAAATACATATAATCAGAACTACTTTAAAAACAGCGGCATGACACGAATGAAATGTACAAAAGTAACATATACATTGTTTGCAGAAATGTGCAAAGTCAACATTGTCTTTTGGCCACTGGGCCGACAATCTGAGGTAGACCTAATGTTTACATGTCAAACACATCACATAAAAACTACCGTGTCTGACTCATTCATGCTGCAGTGCCAGTGCCAAGAAAGCAACGCCTGTTCACACCTTTATTCCTGGAAAGCATAATTCACCTCTACGAACAAGGTTATGTTTATGTCCTTGATATCTTAAAACAGTGGACAGATTTCTATGAATTTTGGTGGATGGGGGCCAAAAAGCAAGTGGTAGATTGCGCTTTTCCACTCTAAAGAATTGATTTTGTGTACTGTTGGTACATTTGTATGGACAAGAAATCTATTCAGATTAAACTGGCTTGTATTTCGGGCTTGTATTGAGTCTTGAGGGGCTTCTGCGACTGCTGCTTGCTAATTCTTCTCGGTAGGTTTGATCCACTTCAGACTTAAACCCTCTCATTCTAACAGGATATGTAGGGATTTCCTCCACAGCTACTGTCGGTCTCACTTTCCTGCAATGCTCAAACTCTGCTGTTTTAAAGTCAAATTTTTTCACAAACAAGCACAAAAACTCAATTATATACACCGACATGTAACCTTTGAGTTTGGGACAGTAATAACACATTGTGGTGAAGGTCACAGAGAAGTTTTGTTTGTGGTTAAACAATTGAATGTCACGATAATTAACCAAAACGTCAAAAGTACGTATTTTTTTCTCTTACCTTTTGTGCTATTTTTCAATCTAGATTGTTTTAGGTGCTGGGTGTTGAAGATAACAGCTATAGAGATACCGAATATAATTGAACTAGATGACGCTCAGCTTGTGGAGCTCAAGGCGCCAAAAAAATACATTTGAAAAATTCAACATCAATGTCTCTTTCCAGAGCTCGTGACCTGATTACTTACCATCATCCACAAACCTCATTATGAATAGTTTCATGTAGGAAGTATTTTCTTTCTGCTGAATATATATAAACATGTTACATAAAGTAACTTTACATTGAGCACATAACAAGTTTCTTTTTTTGAACATAACCGATGTAACTCATCAATAAGTAGGCGTACATTAACTTTATGTTGAGTAAGCAACATGTAGATGCCATTTGTGGGGCGCTACAGTGTTAAATATCATATTATATGTGCATTTTCTTAAGATGTGTGGACCATTTTATGAGGAAAACGCTCAAAGTGCTTTACAAAACAAGACGAAAAAAAGAAAAGACCATATAAATAAACAAAAATAGTTAACATTAGGAAATACAAAAGGATGCTATGACTGATAGTGACCTCTCACCTCTTTGGAAGAAGGAGTGAAAAAGTCCCTACACGAATTAGGCAAAAAAAAAAACACTTCATCAGTGATCAATACACTTAAAAAGCTGACAAAGATAATTGAGTCTATTGTTAAAATATGATTACATCATGCTCATAGTGTAGGTTAAAGTTCCTTGATTCATGATTTTAGTGATTCATTTTAACCTGTTATCTCTGCACACACACGACTTCATCTTTCATACTTCATCTTTCATGACTTTTGCAGGAGGGGCAGCTATTTATATGCTGGAAGCTATTTCTGATCAAACTCTGTGTTATCTGTATCAACAAATATGTGAATGAGGTGGAGGCAAAACAGAGCAAAGCATGCAGGGGGGAAGCGTCTGAATGTGGGATGGTGAGAGGCAGCAAATAAAGAGAGAGGGAGAGACAGTGAGGGAGGGTGAGAGAAAGCAGGCGTGTCCACTCACTCCCTCGCCGTGCTCCGGGGATTTGCTATTTAAAGTCCAGTCGCTCCGCGCCACAGAAACCTTTCCGCGCTGCCAACCAGGACGCAACAGGACGCACAGTTAAGGACGCGCAGAACCGAGCAGAGGACATAAATGTGAATAAAGGAAGCGAAAAGAAAACGTGGATGAAGTGACAGTAGTGTTGCAGCTGGGAATTATCAAGAATACACGGCCTATATTCAAGTCTACAAGTTTTTTCACCAGGTAGGTAATTTAAAATGCCATTTTACTTATTATGACCTGTATTTATAAGGCTGCTTTTGCATAAATATAGTTATGTTTCTTATTAAAAGCGTGTCTGTTTTGGTTTACGGAGCAGGAGGTGTGTCAGTGGGAGGGTTCCTGGTCATAAAGAAAGCACTCTTCTATGCTTGACAGCTCCTTATGAGCCATTATAAACTAAAAACAACTTGTCAAACTTTATTCTGCACGCTTGAATGCGCGACCTTTTATTCTCTTTAACTGTCCACACACTAATATGGGCCAAATAACGGAAATTATGAGCAAGTTAACCCTTTGAAACCTGGGTAGACTAGTTTGATTTCTTCCAAAACCATGAGGAGAAGGCAGTGGGTATCTTAAAAAGACTTGACCAAAAAAATAGTAGAAAAATAAATAAATAACGGTTAAAAAAAAGAAACCAAACAAACCCCCAAAGTACCTGAAAATAATAGGGAAAAAGAAGTATAGAAGAAGTATAAATTATAAATAAATCATATTTTCTCTAAATACATTTTCCATATAAAATTACAATAATCATAAATATACGTTTCTCTACTTTTGTTCATAGTTTTTAATATATATTTTTCCAATATTTTTCTCTTGTCACCTTTTTACTATTTTTTAAAAACTTTGTTGGAGATTTCTTACCAAGTTGGCCATTACCTTTTTAACAATGTTTTTTGTTATACCAAGAAATTAAACCAATTTTTCCAGGTTTTAACGGGTTTAAGAGCTTGTAAGACGCATCTGAATGCAGCAAAACTGATGTCGATTCGGGTTTTTAAAGGGTTAAACCATAATAAATGCATCATCTTTAGACTTTGCTTCATGTTTTAATGACCAGATAATGTGTTTTTCCACTTCTGACGCTTTAAATATGCAAACAAGCCCCTCTTTAACTCATTAATACAGCTTTAGTTTCCAGTCTCAAACGCTACTTCAGATGCGCGTGCAGGAGCGGGAGGCTTTGTGTGCGCGTGCGGGTGGAAGGTTGAATGAAACGCTGCGCCAGACAGGCTAATCTGAGCTTTCATCAGGAGCACTACGCATCACTTATCTCCTCTCTGTCTCCCCGATTAACCTGTTAAACATGACAAAAGTAGTGGTGGAGGAAGTATTTAGTTTACTGCAGTGTACTCACTACTGGTTAGGGTCTGTGCCAAAAAAATATTGGGGGGGGCAGATATTAAAAAACTGTTTTTGCAGCCCAGTCGCCATGAGTTAATTTTGCAATGTGCATTTCTGCAAAGAACAGATTCGTTATTTGTACATTTCATGCATCTTTATCCGTGTTTCTAAAGTGATCTAGTATATGAGCTGTCATCAGGAGGCGGAAGTGAGATGGCTGTCAAGCTGCATACCACTATTTCAGACCAACAAACAACAAAACTTGATTTTTTTTATCAAGTTTCTAGTGGGATGGTGCCATGAAAAACAGATATTTGTTTCAGAGACATTGTAGTGTTTTCATTGAGATAATGCCATGAAAATTTTTTTTTTTTTTCGACGTCGAAGTCATCCTGTTTTTTCTTTGGGACAGTGGTTCAAAAAGTGGTTATTTTTTACTGAGAACGCATTGCATTTCCAGCCGGGATTGTGCCCCCAAAAGTGGATTTTTAACCCAAAACACAATCTTTTCCTCACCGTAACAAACTGGTTTTCTGCCTTAACATAACTAAAAGTTAACCATAGTCGGGTTGAGTTTCCGTCCTAAATGTATTATTTATTTCAGCCTTCCTTTGCAATAAAGTTACTAACATAAATAACTACATCAAAAAAGACAACTTTCTGTGTGCCGAGGACGACATTTCTGACTCTGTGTCGGGATCTGATTCATGTGTACGATGGTGGCAAACTTACTCACTCATCCAAACAACTTCACACTCCACACTGAGCTTCCTTGGGTCGGGGAACAAAAGCGTATATCACTGACACTCGAAATGTTTGAGTTTGCTACAATGTAACATCTCTGGTCTCTCTTTTTGTGTCTGTTCTTGAGCGTTTGGCAGCAACAGAGAGCGAGCTGTAGCTGGGATGCTTTTTGGCGGTGTAACAGTCAATAAGGCCTTCCTCTTAATACCCTATATAATTTGTGTACAAACTAGGAAGGTTCCTAACCACTAATTCCCCCGATGTTTAATTGGAAATTTAAAATATCAATATTCGCCACTCAAATGTAGTAAACTAGAAGTATAAAACAGCATAAAATGGAAGCACAAGTTCCTTAAAAGTGCATTTGAGCAGTATTTGAGTAATGCACTGACATTATTTCCATTAATGATCTGTCTGTTGAATGAGAGCTCTGTAGAAACATTAAAAGCTGATTAATCAACTGGCTGTGATGAATATGAAGTAAAGCCGATTGTATGCTGCTATTAATGGACACACAGACACACTTGTGCAGGTATACGTGCACAGAGTCGTGTGTGCGTCATCCAGCCTGGCAGGCCTGTGTGAAGCTTTGTGCTGCAGGCAGTGACACAACACTGCACTTTTTTTTTTACAAAACCCCGGAGACTGAGGGGAAAAAGAGGGAGCTCAGTGGAAATGTGGAGCTGTGGGAAGATTGTTATCGCGGTACTGTAAGCATATGTGCTGCTGATCGCTTTTACGTTGTTTACAAAGCAGATAAAGGACTGAGTGTGGAGTGGTTTGCAAGAAAAGAAAACACATTTTAAGTCTCCTACAGATTTCTGTGTAAAATTTCTTTGTAGATTTACTTTTTGCATCTCTTTCGGTCATTTTGTATCTCTTTGTGGCTGTTTGGCATATCTTGGTGGTCGTTTTGCAAGTGTACATAGTGTTTTTGTGTCTCTTTTTGCAGTCTGTAGGTTTTTTGCATTTCTTTGTAGTCATTTACTGTCTCTTTGTGGTCGTTCTTTTTGATGCATCTTTGCATCTCTTTGTGGTTGTATTTTACATCTTTTTGTGGTCGTTTTGCACCTCTTTGAGGCTGTTTTGCGTCTCCATTGTTTTGTACATTTTTTGCATTTTTTTCTTATTTTCTTGCATCTTTTGTAACAGTTTTGCATCTTTTTAGTTTTGCACTGTAATGTTTTTTGCATTTCTTTATTGTTGTTTTGCATCTGTTTGTAGTTGTTCTGAGTATCTTCGTGGTTGTTACTGCATCACTTTGTTGTCCATCTCTTTGTGGTAATTTTGCATCTTGTTGTAGTTGTTTTTGGAATCCTTGTGGTCATTTTGCATCGCTTTGTAGTCGTTTGAGGTATCTTTATGAGCAGTTTGCAGCTCTTTGTAGTTTTGTGTCACTTTGTGGAAAACACATTTAAGTCTCATGTAGATCTCCCTATAAACATACACATGCTCAAACATGCAGTCCAAATTATGAAAACCACAAGCTGAAAGTCACTAACTAATGCTTCTCTGGAGGGATTTCGCAATTTTCAGCTCCATCAGTGAGCCACCACTGATTGAGCAAGTAAAACCGCATTATTCAGGCGCTGCTCACATCAGCTGCCTGCAGGCTGCAGCTTTCAGAGAAGAACATGAGGAGAAAAGCAGGTCACTGCAAAACTTTAGACCAGTTTATTTCTCTAGATCTTCAATCCTGCTTACTATCTACTTTTCCTTTCTCCTCCTCCTCTGTGGTCAGTGTGGCATGTCTGAGCTCTGAGCGTGTTTGCCATCTGAGGTTGTTTTTTTCCTCCAGGCTCCCGGGCTGCTGCCAGACCCCCACAGCCAATCATGATCTGGGCCCGAAATTCCTCACCACTGACCAGGACCTTAACAATGTGTGTGCAAAACTGCTTTGCACACTTGTTTCTATGAGAAAACAGTGTATGCATGCCAATTTATTAATACAAAAAGAATTTATAGCATGGGTGGGGAAAAACATGGTCAGTCAAGTCAGTGCTGCTCCTGTTCTCTTTGCCTCACAATGTGCTCTATACCGTGAGCTCTCATTTCACAGGCAGAACCTCTAAATTGACCTAACCATAATGGATTCACTGTCTGTAAATGGGATAGGATTTCACAGACACACCTGTGGGAAAATGAGAAGGGAGGTGCATTAGATGGTTAAGAAATGTAGGAGAAAAAAGGAGCTTTTTCTGTGTGAAACTATCCAAAAAAGACAGTGTGAGAAATGACAGTTTTTCAGTTAGTTTTTTCTCCCCTGTGGCTCGACTGCGCAGCAGCTCTGCGACTGTATGTGTGATCTGTCACGTCTCCACGGCCTCACTGAGTCGAGCAGCGAACAGTGAAAAAAAAAAGATGTCAGCTGCTCTCCTGTATGTTGCAATCACAGTTTACTGTTTGTCAAATGTCAAAATCTTTCCAGCTGTGATTAATGAACAATGGGGCTTAGAGCTTTATCACTGAGTGGCTTTTCTCATCAGGCTGAAGTGATTTGCTTTAGACAATGTGTCTTTTTGTAGCCTTTTTTTTTTTGTCTTTTTAGAGCTGTTTTGCATCTTTTTTTAGTCGTTTTGCATAATTTCTTTAGATGTTTTGCATCTTTAGATAATTTAAGTCTCTGTGGTCATTTAGAGGCCCTCTGTAGGCGTTTTGGCTATCTTAATAGTTTTTTAATGTGCCTTTGTGGTCATTTTGTTTTAAGCATTTTGTAGTAGTTTTGCATCTGATTGTGGTTAATTTGAGTCTTTCGTGATTGTTTTGAACCTTTTGGTGGTTGTTTTATGGTCTCTGCATTTGATTTGCACCTATTTATGGTCGCTTAGAGGCTCTTTGTAACTGTTTCTGGTGTCCTTGTAGTTGTTTTGTGTCTCTTTGTAGTCATTTTGCATCACGTTTTGGTCATTTTTGCTTTTTTGTGGTTGTTTGGCATTACTTTCTAGTTGTTTTAAATCTCATTGTGGTTAAATTAAGTCTTTTATGACCATTTTGCATATTTTTGTGGTTGTTTTAATGTCTCATTGCAGCTGATTTGCATCTCATAGTGGTCATTTAGAAGCTCTTTGTTGCTGATTTGGTGTCCCTCCATTGTTTTGTGTCTTTTTGTAGTAGTTTTGCATCGCTTTTCCCACATTTTGCTTGTTTTGTGGACATTTTCTGTTTATTTGTAGTTGTTTTGGATAACTTTGTGGTCATTTGCATCTCTTTGTAAAAGCTTTACAATTCTTTGTAGATGTGTTACGTCTCTTTGTAGTTGTTTTCCAGCTCTTTGTGGCAATTTTGCATAGCTTAATAGTTCTTTTGCATCTCTTATTAATTTTGCATCTCTTCTTAATTGTTTTGCATCCTTTTGGTTTTGTTTTGCATCTTTTTATGTTTGTTTTATGTCTTTATGTGGTAATTTTGCATCTCTTTATAGTTCTTTTGCAGTTGTTAATGTAATTAATAGTAATTAATGTGTCTCTGTGGGTTTATTTGGCATCTCTTTGGTTGTCTTTCAACTCTCTCGGCTGTTTCTGTGGCTATTGATGTTTGATCAAAATGTTTTACATAAAAGTTCAGGTAATTTGCAGCAGAAACATTAAGGCTACGCAACTCTTCTTTTATCCTGAATTACAATAGAAACTGTAAAGATCCATCGCCTCCCTCTGCTCCATTTCATCTGACCTATTTCTTAACCCGATTAGACTAAAATACCCTTTTTTCACTCACTTTAAGTAAATACAGCTCAGCGCTGGCGTGTGGCCCTGACTTTATCTTATCATTCAGAGGTGCCACAGACACTGTAGAGAGACAGCCCTATAGGGAATTATGAATTTGAATGACGTGTTGCTTAATGAATCAGATTCTGCAGCATTAGATGAAAGATCAGGCGTATAGGTCGGGGCGAATCTAGGCCCAAAAACGCCTCAGTGGAGAATGTCAGCTGAGTGAACAAAGTTCAGAAAAGCTTTTCAGATTCTTAAAATGAACACAATAGATGAGATATGCGCCTCTCTGCCTGTTAGTCATAACCTGCAAACATCAGATGACCTCTATGTAACCTGTTTGGCTCAGGAGAGGGTTTAGTAACTCCTCTGCCTGCCGTAGCCCATTGACGTGCTTTTCCAGGATTAGGTGGCGTGGAGGATGATGATGGCACACTAAACACTGACTGATTGGCTGGTTGCTGGGACACTGTTCAGTTCAGTGATACTGTCAGCTTAGGTGAGGATATCACCTCGCTGAGTGCACGATCATAATTCCATTAAACTGTGACCTGGTGATGAGACAAGGAGCTGTCAGCAGGCACTCAGACATGCTTTGATAAGGCTGCTTAAATGGAAACTTATAGACGTGAGCATGATGGAAAATTAAATCCAACATACTTTTGACTCAATATTTGACAGAATTTTGCAGTTTAGGACAGCTTTTCCTCTGTTTTTTCAGTCTCAAGGGGAACCCTGTGCATTAAAACTATCATTATTTTAGTTTTTGTCTACCTTTTTGTTGATTTATTCTACTGTTTATCTTAAATTTACATCTGCTCACTCCCCACTCTACAGATATCTCAGTGATGGGTGTGAAGATGCTGCAGTGTTTTCCTTTCTACAGACGCTGTAAAGAGCGCTGCAAGAGCAGGCAATGCCCCCCTGCGGCAGGTAAACAGCAGCCACACACAAAGAAAATCAATAAACAGGCAGACTGATAAAACTGACTTTCTGTTTCTATCTTCCTCAGTTCCCATTGAGGAGATGAAACCCCGACTGTGCTCCACGACATCCTCGGGCAGCGAAAGCGAAGGAGCTGGAAGCCTGAGTCGCGGTTCCCAGATATATTTCTCCACCAAGGCCCGCCTGTCGTTTAGACACCAGCTGGACAGCAACATCAACGCAGTGGACGCCACCTACTAAGAAGGACGCGCGGCTGCAGAGGAGATAAATGGACTCCTGTATATATACGTTTTCCCGTCGCACATTCATGCTTGGACCCTGTGGTGCAGACTGACAGCTGAGCGAGTGCATCTATCGCCGCCTTTAGATGTGATCAACAATAGTTGTGCACGACTTGTTTACAGCATTCACAACCAAAAAGTGCATTACTTTTTTCTACTGTTCTTTTTTGTTGCTTTTTTGACAAACTTTCTGGAAATTAAAAAACTGCAGAGTTTTGGAATTTTGCTGTTGGGATAAGGGGTGTTTCACAAAGCAGGATGAGGGAGTTAAACATTAAAGTGTCGGGGTTCCCACACCTTCTTAACCCTTTGAAACATTGGAAAAGGCAATAAGCAACATGACCTGCAAACTGCAAAAAAATCAGTAAAAGGTGAAAAAAAGGACTTGAAAATGATATTTTAAAAGGGGGAGTGAATCATTAGAGAATTATCAAATAACTAAAAATATCAAGAAAATAATATTCACGAATATTATAATTACACACTTAAAATTGTGTTATAGAAATAAATATATTTATTATTTTTTGGTTTTATTTTAGCACTTTTAAAAGGTAATTATCTTTTTTTTCTTCTTTTTTGATGCTAATTTCAGGTCTTTTTCTTGCAACTTTTTTTTTTTTTTAGCAATTTCTTGCTAATTTTTCGGTCAATTTTTGTAAGTTGCTCATTGCCTTCTTCCTGTGTTTTTGAAAGAAATAAAAACAATTTGCTTAAACAACAAATTCAAGGACTTTACAGGAACAATTTGTTGCCTGATATCAGACAACTTATTACACTTCAATCTTAACCAGATTGTGTTGCTGCAAAACCGAGTGAGACGGAGCAAAGTAAAAACAAGCTACGACAATGAGTGATATTTTAAGACATATTTTAACCAGTAAACCGCTGTGTCCTGTCACAATGCGAGGCTAATCAGTCAACTCAAACACAGCAGAGTGGCCACATTCAGAGGTCGACATCCAGGCAATCAAATTCAAGGACCCATCACGCATTCGTTTCAATTATTCAGGCACAAACAGGACTGTCACACTTTCTCGAGGCAAGTCAAACGTGACACAGTGACACAACTGTGGGAGACTCATATGCAGACAGAAGAACGTAGCCCCCAAACATCGATTAAAAACGTATAAAAAGAACTTTCAATTTCTATTCTTGCACTTCAAGCACTTTCAATGACCCCTTTCTATTTCTGTCTATATAAAGGCCTTGATTTTTCCCCTCAGCTTAGCCAACTTCTATGGATTTCAAGGATGTGGGAACCCTGATGTATGATGATGGATGTCTCTATCTAACCTGATCATCATTGTGATATCACATTTCTCAACAGACAGTTGACATTTCTTATAACCACGCCTGGTTTACTTTCTTATCCTGAAATAAAACAGAGGAAGATGCTCAGCAGCTTTTTTTGCCTTTAGTTAGTTCCTCTTTTGAAAGCATTAAGCAAACTGAGCTCCACAACAAAACATATTTCTATTAGGCATTATGTCATGTTTGGCTTCAGCTCACCCTCGCTAATTTCTCTACTTCTAATAATAAAAAAAAAAAACTCCTGGTTGCATTTGATATCAAAATGTATTTCCTGTTTTTATTAACAAAAATAACTTCAGACTTTTAGGATGAACTTGTTTCTGTATTTGCCCACAATAAACACGTGAATGTTATGTGCTGATCCCAAATGACTGTGAAACACCTGCTGAAATGTTAAAATTCAGTGTTTGTCCTTTGTTGCAAAACTCATCATCACTTATTCAAAACCTACAGTATGTCAAAAGGAAAGAATCTTTATTCTTTACTAACAAAATAACTAAAAATGTACACTAAAAAATGTCTCCTGTGTTTTTGTCGATGTTGAATGTGAAGTTTTGTAGCATTAAATGTGGCGATTACACACAGTGAAAACCAGAAATGAGGGAAACATTCCACCGAAAGCAACACCAAAAGTGATTAACATTATTTCTTAATGTGACATTTATTTTTAAAAAAAAGAGTGCACTGGTATAAAAAAACAAAAAGCAGTCTTTAGACAAAGTTCTCCAAACCTGCGACCACTGACAAAGTCATCACTGCATGCTCTTGGGTTTGGAGATGACGCCGTCTGGATAACGACTCTTAAATCGAGCCACGACGTCAGGATCCAACAGATGGATGCCATCGAGCTGGTTTCCAAGAGTTACCCTGAAGTGAAGGCGAAACTACAATTAGCGCCTCCCAGTTGTAATCAGTTGATTGGTAAATCCAAGTAGACGTTTGTGCCACATTTGCAGAAATTCCCTCAAGATTTTCTTAAGATAACAACATGAGGTCAGAGTGAGAATTTACCACCAAAGTCTAATTTATTTATCCTCTAGTCTAAGTGGACGTTTGTGTCGAATTTGAAGAAATTAGCTAAAAGTGTTCTTGAGATGCATTTATGACAACGGGACATATGCAAGGTCACAGTGACCCTTGACCTTTAAACACCAAATTCTAATCTGTTCATACTTGAGTCCAATGGGATATTTATGCCAAATTCAAATAAAATTCCCTCAAGACGTTCTTGAAACGTTCATAAGGTCACAATTAATTGTTGAAGCCCATATTAACATTTGTGCCAAAATCAAGAAACTTCTCTGAAAACCTTCTTGAGATATTGTTTTCACAATAATGGAATGGGTGCAAGGTCACAATGACCTTATGTCCTAGTGGACGTTTGTGCCAAATTTAAAGAAATTCCTTTGAGGCACTCTTGAGATATTGCATACATGAAAACTGGACAATTGCAAGGTCGCAGTGACCTTTGACCACCAAGTTCTAATAAGTACATTCTCGAGTCAAGTGGACGTTTGTGCCAAAATTGAGTAAATACCCTGAAGGCACTGAAATATCCCATTCAAAAACGGGCGGACAACCAAAAAACATAAAGCCACATAAAGCCACGGTTATCTTTGGCATGGAGACATAAAAAGGTCTGTAAGTGCATGTAAAATGTGTAAAACAGCTCCTTGGCCTTTAAATAAAAGCGTGATGGTGCGTTACCAGTTGGGCTGGACGTTGTGGGGTCGACCGAAGAGCTCGATCTTTCTGGTGCCGGGCGAGAGTCTCTCTATCATCCCGTAGATCTCATCCGGTTTGTGACTGGTGGAGCGGACCTGGAAAAGAGTTTCAGATAAAGGTGATATAATCTGTATCATATCTGAAGCGAATTTTTCAGGCAGTAGAAATCATAAATACAGTAACTATGACAGCTGATATAATAATTTACCTCAGCTACAATGACATCACAGTCCAAACCTCTGTTAAATCCCTGAGGGTTTCCCTTCACACCCACCTGAAAAGAAACAAATGGTATGTTTTATATTTTCGGCATTTATCTGACACGCCTTTGGAGGCATGTTTACAAAGAATGAGCCTGAAGCAGCTCAGCGCTTCGCTTCAAAACACCTTCAAGCTATTGTGCAGTCTCTTTAACTACCAAAAATGAACATGCCGAAGGCAAAAACTCCTCAAGCTCTGAGCTCAGCAGCTTTGTTCCAGCTCATACAGTGTACGACAGAATATATATAAAAATGACACGTAAGAAGACAAACATACGAGACAGTGCTCCTTCCCGTGGTTCAGCCAGTGGCCCGTCCTCCCTGTGCGGATGATTCTCTGAAGCTGGTTCGTTTTCACCCAGATGATTTCGTCCACTCGATCATAGCTGACAGATGAAAATGAAAACATCAGTTTCAAAAAAGCTGATAATTTATTAAAAATATCTGGTGCCGTGAAAAAGTGATGACGGAAAGACATACCCCCAAAGACTGAGACACTCTCTGCCCAGCTCCATGGCCCTGTGAGGAGAAATCAGGCGGGTGATTAGTTTGAGCAGATACAATTATATTTATATGTGCAGAACTTGGACCCTGCCAACTCTTATAAATGTGCCGCCGTTGATTGAAAATGTTTGAGGATTAAGTTTTATTAGATTTGATAAACCCCTCTGTAATTACTGAAAGACTAACTTCAGCATTTTTCAACCTTGACCCTTTTTTCCCACGTTTTTGTGGAACGAGTGGGAACAACAAATTTCCGTGCCGCAGCCAGATAAGGCTTTCACGGCTGTGCCTGGTTAACAAAAAGGTTTTTATTTTCGTGACAAAAAGGTCCATGTTTGTAGAGATCTTTTCCATAATCTCGTCAGACACTTATAATAACAATCTGAGCCTGTCGGTGGAAAAAAACAACTTTTAAAGGATGAAAATGGCACAAACAGGCACCAGTTCAAAGCTGCTGCAGTGCTCAATACCGGACCAGTTTCAAAAAATGTTGCTCACGTCTAACTGCATGAACTTGAACTTTTGAACTTGAATGACGGGAACAGAGTGCAACTTTTCTGTATCACTTCAAAACAGAGAAACAAGAGAAAACTGCAGAGAATTGCCTAATTTTTCAAATGTACTGTTCATATTTTTAACTTTGGTTACAGTGACATTTACTGTAAAAGTTTATATAGATTTTATAAAAGTCAGAGCTGAAGATTTTTTTTTTTTTTTTTAGATCTGTTGGTGAAAATATTGACCAACCAAGGAACTTAAACTACGTGGTAAATTGTTTTTTTTTCTAAGGACATCTTGATGGTGGAGCATCAAGACAAGGATCATTGCTGTTGACCTGTTAAAATCTATCCTTTTTTTCGGTGGAAGGTCTCATGAAGGCCTCTCAAAATCGTCCCCGCTAGGTCTACATTTAACTCCAATCTTTCAGAAACACAAAAAAACCCTTAAAAACAGAGAAAAATGCACTTTGAATCACTACGAGCCGTGTTCATAAACTGTTTGGATTCTTGTAATTACCTGCCGGTGACCCAGAGGAAGAGGAAGCCGTCGTCCTGCAGGATGGGGATGTTGAGTTTTCTCATCTCGTCGTCGGTCAGCGTACCGTAAGGCAGCTCCATGTGGATGTCCCACGGAGGATCGGCCATCACCACGGCAAACTTCCCGAGGATGGACACGTCTAAGTAGCGGATATCGCAGCAGATCCACTGCAAAGAAACACAATCTGTCATTTTTGTAACTGACCAAAAAATATCTACATCCCTCAGTCTCTTCCCTCGTCTCCTCCTCACCTGCGAGGGGAACAGTTTGCCCACGTTGCTGTCCGCGTCCCCTGCACAGAGGCCGAGCTCCGTGGTCCCTGCCTGGGGCCCCAGCAGGCTCCCCTCGGCCTCTGGAGGACTGTCGATCTCGTAGTGGACGTATTTGCAGGTGTCCATGTGGAAACACGTGTTGAGGAAGGAGCAGTCGCCGAGGCTCTCGTCTGTGTGCTTGTTGATGATGCGACTGAACGAGAAAATACGCAAAAGTTGAAACACGGGAAGGCAAATATAAATATATATGTACCCTGGAAAAATATCAACTTTCAACAAGTCAGTTAATTTTATTAAATCAGAAGTTTTCCAACCTTTGTGTATTGTGCCACCTCAAAACAATGTTTACCTGTGACCTCTTAAATACGGTGTCATTATAATGTTGTTTTATTTCAATAATTTGCCTGAAGGAATAAATTATCCAACATTTCACAAAGGACTATCGATCCCTTTAGAAAAGTTGAATGTTTTTGACCTCATTATTCATCTGATGACACCTAAGATTTATTCTGAGACTTGATTACTAGGTGGAGAATCACAACCGTAGACCATCATTTAGTATGAGGAGAAACTAAAAAAAAAAGTATATTTTTCAGATGAAAACACTTAAAAAATGCAGTATTCTTTTCAATGTGATTATAATATAACTGATGTTGCAGAAAAGCCTTTCTGGGTTTGAACATTTGACCTTTATTTACTTGAGGCACGGCAGCGTTTCATCACGTGATTCTCCGAGTGTTCGTATTTTTCAAACCTTGATTATAGTGACATCTTCAGGCCAATGAGGGTAGAAGAAGACAAAGGACATTAAATTATTGTTAAAGTATCTATTTGGTTTTCTAACAGAAGTGGGAAATATCTGCCGTTTCTGGCTTGTTTTCTTGCCGATTTTGTGTTTCTCAATCTGCATGTGAGATTCCACCTGCTTGAATTCACATTGTAACCAGTTTCTGAAAAGGAAATTATTAAATTATTTAAGAAAAAAATAGATGTTACCAACTATTTTGAGATTTTACAATGCAATATCAGAAAAAAAGATTAATAAAATCATATTTCCCGTGTCTCAGTGTTTTTAAAGTCTTATGAATTAAGAATATAACATACTAAATTTGTAAACTGCATTGTACCATAAAGCACAGTACAAATACAGTACAAAGTGTTCTGAGAGTAACTTACCGGAAGTGTAACTTGGTGCACGGCTGCGGTGTGTCTCCGGAGCGCACACACTCCTCTTTGGTCCCGTGGTCGCAGAACTCTTGGACCTGAGCTCGGCCGCGTGATCGAAACTTTTCCACGATGGACTGCTCCTTCGCTGTGCTGGCGTTCAGCAGCTCCAGAATCTCTCGGCTCACCTGGGGACAGATCACATCACAGAGGTAAAAATCCCGTTTTACCGTCTTTGGAAATGTAACAGGTTTTAAGGATTCTGGCGAGAGACGTACCTTCTTGCTCTGCTGCTCTTTGGTGGACTGCTGGTTCAGGAGACTCTCGATCTCCATGTCCAAGTGGGACGACTGGCTTTTACTGCTCCTGCCCTTCTTCTCGGCCCCGCTCCCCGACGCCGAAGGCCCCGCCAGCTGCGAGGAGGACGCCGGCGTCAGAGAGGTGAAGGAGGAGTGCGGAGGAGAAGCAGAGCTCTGAAGCGAGGGCGGGAAGCCTGCAGCTCTTTTATGATGGGCCGGATCTTCTGCTTTTCTCTTGACTCCGGCTCGCTGGGCTCCGACCGCAGACCCGATCATGGCCCATAGTTTTGTGTGGTCCACTGCCACCACGACTGATGGCGAGGAAGAAGTAGAAGAAGAGGCTGAGGTGGGCTGCCGGACTTCGATGAGCTCCTGAGCGGAGAATTTTAGCAGTAGACTCTGGATGCATCCGTGACTGACAGCTGTTTCTGACTGTATAAAAAAAATAAAAATAAAAAAGAATGTTATGTTACAGCCGACATAATTTTACTTTCATCTTTAAAACTTGAACGCTTAGACTCACACTGAGTTCATTTGTGATGGCGAGGGAGTCTGTCGGCAGCGAGAGACTCAGATCGGACAGATATCCCAGCAGTCTTTTCTCTAGTTCGGGGTCTGGTGGTTTTTCCGTCTCCTCCTGAGAGGGCGGCGGCGCTGACGGAGCCGGGCTGTCACTCCTGACTGTGGAACCCTCCGCACTGCTTCCACCGTCTGACCGAGAGGAGAAAACAAGAGTTCAGCGTTTTGAGGTTTTTAAGCTTGACGAGATTTTTAAGATCATTTAGACAGAAAACTTAACAGTCCTGTTTGATAAAATTCCAGGACCGAAAATAGTCATTTGACACTTGGCATCATTAGAAAGAGAAGCCTAAAACACGAGTTTGGTGCTACAATGTAAAAATAAACTTTGTATCCAGGACTTTTAAGACCTTCAGGCAGAGTAACACCTTGTAGTAGTGAACTCACCTTTCTTTTTTTAATGTGGAAAAACTACATAACACTGATGAATACATTTATGTTGTTGTGATACACAGTGTTGCACTTCTCTGTCTTTCTATTAAAGTTATGCAGCCTTACAGTAAATTACTGGCGCCGGGGCAGGTTTGAAAGGCATGTTTTCTTTTAAAAACCACCAAAATCACACCATTTATGAAAACAAGAAACTGTTCATTATAGTGCCTACACCTTTAACCTTTCAACAATCCCCCAACACATCATGTCTGAAAAAAACATAACCAAATCTAAGCTTAAAACAGCGTTACTTCATTAAAATCACTTAATTCTACGTCTCATTTTGAATCAAGCCAAAAATAAACCAGCATGCACACCAAGAGAGAAAAACCAAGCTTTTTCCAACTCCAGAATTAATATTTATCTTTTAACTTTCAAACATCAAAGGTTTTTAAAATCTAATAACTAATTTATAGTGGAGGGAGGCTCAAGGAAAGAGTCAAAAAGAAAAAATAAAGAAAAAAGTCAACCCCAGCCACCGCCAAATGTCTAGGGGAAACGTACATATTTAAAGTTATGTTACAAAATTATGAGAACTTTTAAGTGCTGTTACAGATTGTTTTTTTTAACTCTACTTTTTATTTTAATGTATAATTTTTCATGTAATTTTTTAAAAAACTTTTTGTTAATTTCTCTCAATGTTTTTGAAAGACACCAAGCCAATTTCCTCGGGTTTTAAAGAGTTAATCTAATAGCAAACAGTGAGATACCACAAACACAACAACACAAACTACAAATAACATTTGCTACTAAAAGCAGCGATTTTAAGGTCTCAGGGGACGAAACGCGGGCATTTAACTTCACTCTTGACAATTTATAGACTCAGTAATTAACTAATTAACCGGTTAAATGCTGTACTGATGATTTCAAACCAAAAACAGTGTTTGCTGCCCCGCTGGTCCCGCTCGGCGGTGTCACCGTACCCGCGGACAGCTGCGTCGGGTCTTTCCGCCGCCGCTGCAGCCTCTCCCGCAGAGAGTCCAGCTGCTTCTTGTGCGCCTGGATGTTGCTCCACGTGTCCGACATGACGAGCTGGACTCGACAAAAACACCGACACGCGAGCGCTATAAACACTTTTCAGACAACAACAACAGTTGTCCGCCGTGTTTGGAGCGAAAAATGTATGGTACACTGTGAAAAAGCACCGGAGCAGCAACTTGAGAGAGAAACGTTCCGGCTGAGGGGTGCCGATGCAAAATAAAAATACCCTTATAAGACTATACTTAAAGCTGTATTTTAGCTACGAAAAAATAGTCAATTATAAACATATATATGTTAACCCTTTCATAGCAAATTGTTTTTTGTTTTTTTTTACGGTACAAGAAAATTACCGTAAAATTAGCACAAATAACAAAGTGGGAATATACAATTTTAAAAAAAGAAGAAAAAACAAGAAAATGAACTTTAAAAAAAATAAATAAATTTGTCAAAATAATTTTAAAAATATAATTATAACACAGTTTAGTATGACATTTTTCACTTGCTTTTGAAAAAAAAATGTTTCCCCTAGACATTTTACCCACTTTCATTTATTGCAATTTATGGAACAGTTCGTACCAGGGTTTTCATTGCCTTTTTTCCCATTATGATAGCTATATAGTTTTTACCCCTAGCTGTTTTTCCCCTTTCTCTAGAAATGTTACCCTAACTCTCCTTACTATTATTATTATTTTATTATTACACTATTCCAAATCTACTAATTTCTTGCAATTTATGAAACATTTCATGCCAAGTTGCTCATTGCCTTTTTTTCCCCATGTTTTCAAATTAAATTATAAACAACAATGACAACAACAACAAACATTTACAAAAAGGAAAAGAAAATGCTTAAAAATAACGAATTCTATTACATACTTTTACGTATGTCATTATGATAATTATAGAGGTTTCCCTAGATTTTTAAATATTTTTCCTGAGAAATTTCACCCTAGCCTTTAAAAAAAATCAAAATCAAAATCTACTAATTTCTTACAATTAATAGAATATTTTACACCAGGTTGCTTTTTGACTTTTCCTCCATGTTTTCGAAAGAAATCACACCAACGTGTTTTGGGTTCACGGGGTTTATCGTGAAAATGTTCTTTGTCGGATTCATTTTGTGCACGGACGACTTCAACTTCCGACGTCTCAGAAATTAAAAGCCTGTTTCCTGTGAGCTAAAATTCATCGCATTGGTGCAATTTCAGCAAAGACATGTTTTCCGTCATTATATTAACATTAAAGCTTTATAAATAAAACCCATATATTAATTTTGGTGCGTTTTGCGTCACTGCAGCGGCTGTTTTCCCCGGCTGTTTCTACTTTAAGCTAACTTGGCGTAAAGATGGCGGAGGAAGAGAAGAGTGGCGAGCCTGTTAAAGAGAAAAACGAGCTGCAAATTATGAAGGTGCGTATTTTTAATAACATTTAATTAACGTTTAAAGCCACCAAGTGTCCGAGGCTTCGTCTTTTGTTGACTTCTCACGAGCTCAGTGTCGCGCTGCCTCTTAATTGACTTCCTTAGCGACTCGTTACTATAACAACTGCCGAGCTAACAGACCTCGTTTTAATATTCAGCATTTATTTGTGATAAAATATCAGGTTTATAACTGTCATACACCTTATTCCGTCAATAGAATAACTTAAAATCTTTACTTTTACCCCGTTAAAATTCAGATAAATGACTCTTTTTGTATGCAGGCTGAGCTTGCAGTTGTCCAGTTCTTGCTGAGTCACCAGATTGTCAGCATGCCCTCGTTAATGCACCATGTAAGGGCACCAGAGATGCGCTAAAATCATCTTTTAAATATGTTAAATTAATGTTTCACATCTAAATTACTCCTTATCAATAACCCTACGTGTATTTGTAGACACCAAGTATAGATGTACATGGTTACAGTTGTTAGAGTACCTATCATACAGATACATCTGTATTTAATATTATTGATAGATGGATGAATAGACGGAAAAATAAACTCATTCTGTAAGATATAAATCTATTATACATGGAATAATAGGTTTAGAATATATATATAGCACATAGGAATACAATATAAGGAATATACTAAAAAATAATAGAAACATAAGAATACTAAAATATTAAATGCTAAAAAAAAAATTAAAATAGACTAAAAAATATATAAACTCAAATATGCATAGTGGTAGAAGTTAGTTTTAGTATGCAGTAAGGTAAAGTGGGAGAATTAAATGTGCAATTTACCATGTGCAAAGTTAGGTTGTACCAGAACTACACAGCTGACTATTCTATAAGACTATTAAGTATTTTAACATCATGACCCTGCCCAAAGCTACAAATATAAATATTTTTGAGTGACTGGGGAAAATCCTCCCTCCCCAAATATTTGTTTTTAGATTTTTTAAAGGTTTTTTATTATTATTATTATTTTTTTTTTTTTTATGACAGAAGCCTTCATTACACATGGTGAGTCTGAGGACCAGTAGATGTTTTTTTTTAAGAAAACAAGCACTTCAAATAATAAAACCATGATAAAAATTGTACAAGTTAAAATATTTTCTGTAAATCAAATAAACAACCATAGTAATTTTACTGTTATTCTGTTATTGATTTGTCTGATGTATTAAGTGACAAACTGCAAAAAAAAATGCAGATATTACAAAATACCATTAGTATGCTGCTGGTACTTTAGTGCTTTTCCAATAGCACGATTGCCCCAGTTTTTCTCTTTTCACAACTCAATATTGTGCCACCGGCAGATTAAGCTGAAAGAAATATGCCTTTGATCTATTTTTAAATGTGTTAAAAAAAACTCACTTTTTTCCAACATCTACCCACCCTCCCCTCTCCTTCTCCACACCCTCCCATCACAGGAACTCGTGGATGAACTGTATAATTTCAGAGATTGCTATTTTGAGACTCACAGTATGGAGGAAGCTGGGAAGAAACAAAACGATGTCGCACAGGAGATCGCGAAGACTCTAAAGAAGCTGGAGGAGAAAGAAGGTGAGTGCTACATTTTACACAACAGCGCCTCAGAGTATAATTCGCACTTACTGCATCTGTTTTTCCCCACAGATCACTTTAAACACAAAGCAGAGTTTCTGCTGCAGAAGGGCAGGTGTCTCAACGTGGCTCCGGACTTCAGCGCCGTAGCAGAAGAGTGCCTTTCCCGCGCTGTGAAGCTGGAGCCCGGCCTGGTCGAGGCCTGGAACACGTTGGGGGAGCAGTACTGGAAAAAAGGAGACCTGATCGGTGCCAAGAACTGCTTCACCGGTTCCTTGCAACAGGTACAGTGAGGACAAAGAGAGGGAGTCAGTGAAGCATGCATTTTCATTCTGTCCCTTTTGGCTTTTCACATAAAAAGCCATAATTCAAGCACCACATACCGAAATATATACAGTAACACATAAGGTGCTGTAATAGTGAGCCTCTGTTTAAAAGCTTTGCATGATGCAAGTCTTTAAATGCCTACGTGCCGGTGTTATCAGGTTGTCTGTCCTTTATGTGAATGTGACATCTCAAGAGCACCTTTGGCACAAACATCCGCTTGGACTTAATAATAAAATTAATAGATTTTGGTGGTCAAAGGTCAAGGTCACTCTGACCTTGTCTATTTTATTCATCTTAATGCAATATCACAAGAACACTATGAGAGAATTTCTTCAAATGTGGCGTAAACATCCACTTGGACTTAACAGTGAACTGATACGATTTTGGTGGCCAAAGGTCAAGGTCACTGTGACGTTGTCTATTTTATTCTTCTTAACGCAAAATAACAAGAATACGTTGAGAGAATTTAGTCAAAAGTTGCGCAAACATCGATTTGAAGTTAACAGTGAACTGATTAGATATTGGTGGTCAAAGGTCAAGGTCACCATGACCTTATCTATTTTATTCTTCTATTCTATCTTGAATCTGTCCCACTCTCGTGAAAGTGATATCTCAAGCACATTGTGAAGGCATTTCTTTAAATTTCACACCGACGTCCACTTGAACCTAAGAATGAACTGATTAGAATTTGGTGGCAAAGGTCAAGGTCACTGACTAACTAATTAATTTGGTTATTGTAACAAAATTTCACACAAATGTTTAATGGGATAAAATGATGAGGTGATGGCAGTTTATATCCAAAAGGTCAAAGGTCATCTTACTTGTGACATCATAATGTAAACTGGAAGTGAAACTTGGCTGGTTTTGTTGAGGCATACAACAACTAGGCACAAATTCTAGTTTATTTTATTTTGAAGACTTAAAATTGCAATTTGTACGTTAACATTTCTGGCATTTTGTCAAGAGAAACTGACACATAACTAACCTAATCTACAGATTGTTTCTGAATGAATGCGTTAAAACTTCTGTGTAAATGTCTTTCTATCTGTCCAGACTAGGTTTCACTTAATAACTCATTAGTCTTGTACTTTACCTTCTATCTCTGTAGAGCAAGAACAAAGTGTCTCTACGCAACCTGTCCATGGTGCTGAGACAGCTGCCGGTGGTGGACAGCACTGCACAAGGCAAGCAGGTGCTTGAGAGTGTGGACATGGCCCGACAAGCTGTCCAGCTGGACGTCACAGACGGGACATCCTGGTGTGAGTAGAGTGTCTCTGTACTTAATAAGCAGAGAAAAATTTACAGTTAAGATATAACTTCTGTGCAATTATGCCCTATTCTAAAGCTGTATTTTATGTTTTTGTTTTTACAGATATTTTGGGAAATGCCTATGTGTCCCTATTTTTCACCTGCGGACAGAATCCACAGTTGTCTCAACAAGCTCTAAGTGCCTACACACAGTCTGTGAGTACTGAACATGTTTGTTAAAATCTAGATGTACTAAAGGGACTGTTGTATTCATGTTTTACTCCATTTGCAGGAAAAAGTGGACAGAGCTGCGTCTTGTTACCCAGAGCTGCACTTCAACCGAGCCACTCTGTTCCAGTACGAGGAGATGTATGGGTCCGCGCTCGGCGGCTACAGCCGAGCCGCGGCACTCGACCCGGGCTGGGAGGAGCCTCCGGAGAGAGAGAAACAGCTGCTGGAGTATCTGGGGAAAGTCACAGAACTCTTACAGAACAAGGTATGAAGTAAAAATGCCAAAAACAAGATCTTAGAGGTGACATAATCAAACATCTTGTTTCATAACATCAGCAGTCCAAGACCCAAAGATATTTGGATTTTATTGTGCATCCCTAATTTTTTGCCATCAAAATCTCAGTTTAAGAATGATTAATTTATTTTAAAAAGTTAAAATTCTGACTTGGGAACAGGAAACTAAATGCTTTTTGAATTAAGATTAGAATTAAACAATAAGAACTAGTTTGAGCATGGCTGCAAAGTTTTGTGATTTTGTGAAATATTTTTTCACATTATTTTAGGGTCACAATCACCCAGCCCTATTGGCAGCACATTGTCATCAAGATGATAAAAATATTTCATTTTTCACCACAAGGTGGCAGCAAAGCACAGCCATGTCTCGTGTTTCGCTCCTAACCTTCAGTGTCTCCACCTCTTCAGGGGAAGGTGAAGGCGCGTCGGTTAAGGACGATGCTCTCGAACCTCAGCACATCGGCTTTGGGTCCCTGCTCCTCCCCTCAGTTCCGTTCCCCGACAGGCCGCGTCGGCAGCCTGGAGCCTCGAACTCTCTCCTCCCTCTCCCACGGTCACAACGCCGGAGTGGCCGCCTTGGGAAAGGTGGTGTTCAGCCTGGCCTCTGAGGGTCGCATGGCCTTGTGAGTGCAGTCAGTTTCAGCATAATTGTGGAGAAAAAGTTCTGGATTTTTGGAGTTGTGTTGTAACATCTTGCTGTTTTTTTCCTCCAGTACGTTTGGCATGGTGGACAGCGAGGAGACGTGCATAGTGGTGATGGTATACAACACAGCGGACAGCTGGGGCGTCCTGATAGGAGACACTGTCGTCATTCCTGAACCTCAAGTCAAACGAAACAGTATAACACATAAGGATAAGGTCAGTTATTGTTCATGTAATTCAAAACACACAAAATAATTTCTTTTTTATAAATTGGTCTGACTTTCCTTTTTTGCATTTCCTCTCTGCGGCAGTCGTTTGACTTCAGGAGTATACGAGTGGACTCTCCTCTGCTCCTCATCGTCAACGGCAAGAAACAAAACGTCCACAGTCAGATCGCTGCCTCGGTCAGCTACAAGCCTCAGAGCGAATGAGCAGAGCGAGAAACAAGAAGTGCAGCAAGGACCAATTTGTTCTGGTTTTGAAGAAGCGTTGGGATGAATACGGATTTTCCAAAGTTTGTGCCTGTTTTCCGTGTTGTTTTGTATATAGAGGTCAGCCTGTTACTTTGTCTTTAGATAGACTCTTTGTTTATATTTATAAATATTTCTTTTTTTTGTATTCTGAGTTCTTTTTTTGTAAATGAATGAACCTGTGATGATGACAATGTGATGTCAGAATTGTGACTACAGTTTACCCTGAAAAAAACAACTTTTAAACATTTTGTTTGAGTGGCGTCTTTGAACAGCAGTTCTCAGAGTGGGGTCTCAGGACCACCAGGGGGCCTAAAAACTGTCTGAAATTTACTACAGTGCTATTTTATCCATTTAACAATTTTCACAGCAGACACTTGTCATAGTAGGACCCATAACAACAGATCTTTTTTTTTTTGCTTGACTTGCTCTGCAATTTTCAAACATATTGCATTAAAACTCTATACAAACATAATTTTGGCAAGCTGGCATACGTGACGGAAGAGATGTATGTGGCAGTGAATAAAACGCCACACATGGACATTGACAGCTACCGAAAATAAATTTGCAAGTTATGTTACGTTACATAGACGGCAACCCATGGAAAATTACTGTAACAATTTCCTTACACACAAAAAACAACACTTTTCCAAATCTCTTAATAATTTTCACTAATTATGTTACTTTTTCAGGCCTGGAAAACATGACTGATATTTCATGACTTTTCCATGTTTTCCATGACCATTGGGGCTCTGCAATATACAATTTCAAAGCTTTTATATGACGATACAGGTGACGTGTCAATGTTATCGTGCATCCTTGATTCACTGCAGCTGGGCTGATCAGTTTACCAGCTGCGTAATGCACAATATCCAAGTCTATGTTTCAATGCGTCACCATTTATTTCCAATCAATAATAGCTGCAAAATAATCAAATTAAACTGATTTCTAATTTGTACAACACTAAAAATCTAATTCTCGCCCAGTGAGCATGACAGACCATCTACTGTTATTCATCCAGCAATAAATATGTGTATTATATCAGTAAAGAGAAAGGTCTGATTTGATTTCTTTTAGCTAAAAAAGTCAAAATAGAGGAGGGTTTTTTTTGGCCCATGCAGGTTAAGATTGGTTTATGTCCCCTTACCCAAATCCCCTAACTTCTACTTTTCAGATATTAATAAACACACATGAAAACACTGACAGGAACAGTGTGGATTAATTAATTACCTAAATTTGTCTGTTTTTCAATAGAAGCAAGAGAAGCTTTTACGTTTATATTTTCAATAAATCTGATGTAATCTATTTATTTTGGTACTCATTCATCTTCTCATTGGACATATTTCTGTGGGTTTTTTTTAATTTATTGATTTTATTATCATTATTTCATTTATTTGTATTTTTTATTTAAATAGTATATTTTTTTATTATTTATTATTATAATTTATTTATTTTTTGTTTTTTATTTTTAGATATTATAGGCCATTCTAGGCCAGCTGGGATGTGAAGGGGAGGAGATGGTTCGACAAAAGGTTAACTTTCCTTCTCAAGTATCAAATAAACGCAAAATCTGGAAAACATGGGCACATACGGATGAAATGCAGCTACGTATATATGACTTGGACCTGGACTGAAGGATGAATATGGACTTTACTTCTAGTTTTGAGTCCAATATTTGTTTTTATTGGACAAAAACAACAAATACATAAATGCACTCAGGGCAAACACACCGCCAACTTAATAAATACCAAATCATTAGAATACTTTGTTAATATATATAAATAAAACGTAGTGCAGTTAATGTGCCGCAGTGGGGTATGAAACCTGTTGCTGTCTCAGTGTTTCTTGATGAAGGGCCGTCCTCCGTCCCTGGCAGGGGAGCTGAACTGGAAGAAGGTCTTGGCTCCGTCAGCCTCCAGGCAGGAGAAGAATCTGCTGTCCCCTTCGTGGCCCGTGGAGAGAAAGTGAGGGCTTCTCTGGGGAGTCGCCTGCCGAGCCGCCCCTGGGGGTTGACGGATGTCTCTCATTGTTACATTGAGTAAAATTCCCTTACACAGACAATCAGCTCATTACTCCCTACTGTTCTTTCTTAATGAGTCTGACAAAACACCTACAGCTGTGTCTTCCTTTCTGCCATTTAACACGATTCTCTCTCTGCTTCCTTCCTCTTCTCGTTAATCAGTGTGAGGCGACGACCGATTTTATAAAAGAATTGAAGTTTATGTCTTTACCTGTCAAACGTTGTTGTTGTTGGGGTTTTTTTGTTTGTTTTTGTGTATTTTATTTATAGAGGTTTTACGCAAAAGGAAATAACAACATGAATCATGTTTAAATCAAGAAAAAACAAACAGTATCTACAAGAAAAAAACAGTAACAGCTATCATAATTATACAAAAATAAACCCATCCTCAGACCCTCCCTTAATAAATAAATAACAAACATAGTTTTTGGTAGCAAATAGTGATTATTTTCATCATTTATTAATCAGAGGTCGATTTGTGATTTAGTCTGAAATATATCACAAGCCTGATCGTTCACAAGCTCTCCCCTCTCACATTGTGAAATATCAATTAATCTTCTGCACAACAAAACCAAGCTGTTATTTAAATAGAGTACCTTTAAAACCTTAAAATGTTCTTACCAGTGTTGAGTTCTTGAAGTGCTGGTTGTAGCAGCGTGTCTCTTTCCCCGACACCCACCACCATGTTGCGCAGCCTCAGAGAGTCGTACAGCCCCTGTAGCTTCTGGTACTGCCTGTTCCTCTCCATCAGCCTCTCGGACACATCGCTGTACCTCCTTTTGTACTCCTCCATCACCTGAAGGAAACAAGGTTGTACACGTTCTTCTGATCTTATAGGTTTCTAACTTTCTAAATTGAGCCCTAACCGAAAAATCACAAAGTAAGAGCGAAGACAACATTATGAGTATCTTAATTTTGTCTCTTCATCATCCACAGTCAAAAAAGAGAGAGATAATGACCATGGAGCTATTCCTCTGTCTCTTCCCCTCGAAGGTTGGATTTTAACACATTACAGTATGACAGCTGTATTTCTTAGCAGGTCAGAGGGCATGTTTTAACTATTATATTTTTCCAAAAAATAGCCTTGCCAAATAATTTCAGCACTTGCAAAACATCTTAGGCGCTTGTTTCAAATGTTACATTGTGAATTAACAATGATAACGGTCTGGGTGCCCAGTAGCTCTGTTGGTAGAGCAGGTGCCAAATGTACAGAGGCTGCATCCTCAGCTTCAGTTCTGGTCTTAGCCTCTGCTGCATGTCATCCCCCCTCTCTCACCTTTCCTGTCAAATAAAGGCAAAAAGCCTGAAAAAAAACAATCAATAAATAATAATAAATTCGAATAAGAATTTTACTTTCTTCAGGGAGGCGATTTCCCCCCTCATGCTGGTGAGCTCCATTTCTCTGCTCTGGTTCTGCTGGGTCCAAACATCTTCTCCATCTGCTTCAGCTGTGTCTCCGCCCGTGACAGACTGTACTCTTGATACATGCGCTCCTGATGGACCTGTCCACAAAGACACGGACAGGCTAAGAGCAGACTGACACAAAAAGACATTTCAGGACTCACAGATGTTCACAAACAGAAAGATGTTTGACCTGATAGCTCCAGAAGGCCAGAGCGCGGGCACTGATGTCCAAAATTACATCTGGTCGCAGACCTGCCAGGACCATGGCTTTGTACTCCTCAGAGGGCGACAGCTCCATCCTCACAATGTCCAGCTTCCCAGACAGCGTAGAGGAGCAGGCCGGGCAGATGGCGGGGGGAGCGGCTGAACTCACCGGACCCGTGCTGATCGCAGAAAACGTGCGAGCAGGCTGTGACCCAGGCGAAGCCGCTTAGCCTGGTCCGGCACTTTGGGAAGTTACACAGGAGTGTGTCGTCGCAGAGAGACATGGCCACAACTGTGGAGAAGGACAGTAAAATTTTAGTAATGGTGAGCAGAGCTGCAGACAAGTTGAAGGCTCCATAAAGCTATCACATACATGGAGAAACTGAAAGACCTTCACCATATTGAGGTAATGCCAACAAAAAATCAATTTGTGAGACATGTATTTTCTTAGCAGGCCTATTTGGGGGGTAACACATATTACAACCTACTGGACATCAAATTAAAGTAAGTTTGGATTCAAATGAAGGTGCAGTTTAGTGAAATTTGATTACTCAAAATCATAAAACACCTCCTAACATACACCACCTTAATAATGGAGCGTACATTACTCTTGATAAATAACAAGATCTTTTTCTCAACTTAAAGGATTTAAAAAACAAAATCCAGGTTTTTCTTCTCTCCTATTCCTGAATTTGTCTGTCTGTTACTTCCTCCCTTTCTCCCCTGTTGAGTAGTAAAGTACCTAAGATGTATAGGGGAATACAGTGCAGTAAAAATATACATTTTATTTAAATGTAGTGGAGTACAAGTCAAATTTAACAGTATAAAAATTCATATAATGTACAGATACTCCAAAAAAATACTTAAGTAATGTAACAAAGTATTATTATGTCATTATGTTAACACTACTGTGTATGAATATCAAATGAATTTTGACATTTTGATGCATTGTTAGTTTTATTTCATGTAATTTGTCTTCAAATAAGGCAATATTGTGGCTCCAAATCTTATTAAAGTAGCAAATACAGGATGCAAAAACATACTGAGCTAACGTTAAGTCTGCCTTAAAGTCCTGTTAAATTCTTAAAACTTTCTACACAGTTCTTAATTTTGACTTCTTATTATCAATGAGATAAAATACTAAATGAGGAGTTTTTAGATACCCAAAATATCTAAACTTATGACTGTAAGAAGAAGTTTGATGCTTTGTAGCTTAGCTAAGTTTGGGTTTCACAGCTAGCTTACTGTTCTTCAACTACCTGTAAATATTAGCATTAGCACGTTAGCAGGTAAATGGATTAGCGCTCAGGCTAAACTGTTAGGTCCACTTTCTGTGCAAATGTTGCATTTAAGCAAAATAAAAACAACAACTTCGACTTCGAAACGGATACACCTGCGGAATATTTGCGGTTAATTTCGTGAGATACAAACCTATTGTCCGTTTTTTCACCAAACTGTTAGCCTTTAGCTAGCTCACACTCTGCAGGTGGCGACAGGTGACGCTGTATGAATACTGTAATCTGATTGGCTGATTCCAACTCTAATTTTCAACCATAGACTGCATATAAATGCGTTTACAGTTTATGGTTTCAGCAATAAAATCTCAAAACATTAACTTTACATATCTAAAATTAACATACAATAATAATAAATGATCTAAAATGCTGAATCTGAGACATCTTTGTGATGAGGACAAAATAAAAAAATATATAAATTTATTTTTTTTTTCTGTTAAACTTAAGTGATAACTGAACAGAATATTGAATTTACAGTTAATTTCAGGGGATACCAAGCTTTTTTAAAAACCTTTAATAGGCTAGGCTTAGAACCAGCATGGAAAATAAGGAAAAAACACTATAAATACTGCTAAATATGACTAAAAGCAACCTGGACTTTGATTTTACATAAACATGATATGTTTATGATACTTTTAATGTTTCCAATCAATCAATCAATCAGACTTCATTTGTAGCACTTGTGCAAAACTGTAACACACACACATACACAACACACACACACGTTAAAAAGCAAGATTTTGAAGACTTTCTAATTAATTAAACATAAATAAAACCTATAGATAAAAGACAGAATAAATAAATAAATACCTTATTAATTTATAATAAAAATATATAACCAGATAAATAAATAAATACTCCAAATAGCAAGGTAAATGAAAGGATAACAGAACAAATAATAATTTATAAAAAATGTTAAAATTAATAATAAGATAATATACTATCTAGTAAATCAGTAAAACAGACTAAAATGTATATATAAATAGGCAATAAATAGGTAAAGTTCAATTAAAAGCCAAACTAGGTTCCAGGTGATGATTAACCTTGAGAAAATTAGATATTTAAATGAGCAGCCCAAAATAAAACCCTTAAAATAAACATGGCACAGTTATATCTCCCCCAAAATCAAATAATGCCCTATTTCTTACACAGCCTGTGAGTGGATATATATGTGAGACACCTACTTAAATATACCCCCCTCCTCCTTCTCCTCCACCACCTCCTCCCACTTTTTCTCCCTCTCCCTCTTTTATCCATTTCTCCACGTGGTACAGGAGTAAAGGCGGGGGGTGAAAGAGGGGCATTGTGCTGTGCAGCAGTGGATCCGGGGGTTCATAGTGAGAGAGGGGAGATGCTCACTCAACTGTGTCCAGCACGCCATTGTCAAAGATTCCCATCTATTCTCTGCCTTTTAAATAGAGCTCCAGTGTAAGATGCTTTTTTTGGGGGGGGTGGTTGAGGGGGGCATTATACGCTTGGTGATAACACACGAAATACATGCATGTGGAATGGCTGTGTGGCCCCACTTGCACACAACTCGCTGCACTGTTGTTGATAATTGGCTCTATGGAAATCAAAGGGGAGAAATATCGCCTGCTCTCCTCATCTGGCACAATAACACCACCGGGAAGATGGATTTTTGACTCTTTCTAATGGAAACCACCCGCAAGCCAATTATTATGGTTATAATTTCATCATTTATCCACCTTGCTGAGAAGTAACACACCTGGAGGTCCTAAACAGATGATGGATGAATCACCTGTTACACTTTTTTAGACGTGTTTGCGCGTCTTAATTTGCCCCGTAATTATTTACTTGTCTCGAGAATCATTAAAAGGAAAATTAAATTAACATTTAGATGTGTTTTTTAAGCCATCCAACTGATTTGACACCTAAATTGTCACGTATTATTGAAAGTTTATAGCTGCTGCGTGAGTGTGTAAAGAAAAATAAAGCTGGGGAGAAAGAGAAAGAGAGAACCAGGGAGGCTGTGTGTTACACGCCATTGAAATGCAAATATCATTGAAGAACAAGGAGTGGTTCTGTGTGTGTGAGTGTGTATGGTGTGTGTGTGAGTGTGTGTGTGAGTGTGTGTGTTTGCATGTGTGTGTGTGTGTGTGTGTGTGTGTTCCCTGTATGTGCATGCAGCGGGGCAGCAGTGGGAGAGGAGGGGCGCAAATTGGACAAGTTTTTTGGGGGAGAACAGACTTTAGAAAACAGCCACACACACGCACTCACGGCATATGACACGGCGCAGACTTGCGGGATTTCCAAACACCTATGCGTTGTTTTTTTGACTTTCAACCATAAAAAGACGCTCTCTTTTTACATTTTTTGAAATTTCCTCTTTATCCAGAGGCTTGCGGATGTGCGCGACTTTTGAGCTTTAGATGCTCGGATGGTTTCAGGAGCGCTTTCCAAGTGCGCAAAAACGTGCCTGCTGCCATTCAACCGACTGATGCCCCCCTCTCCCGTCTGAGTCGCAGTGAATCATGTCACGCCGGAAGCAGAAGCGACCCCAGCATCTCGTTAACGCGGATCCGGGGGGCCCACGGCTGCTATCTCACGGTGAGTAAACATCTTTACGAGTGTGCGTGCGTTTTTGTCTTGAATTTTATGAAAGAGTGCAACCATCCCGCAACTCAGCGGTGCGTGAATTCACTTTCAGAGTCTGCAGAGAACTTAAGAAAAGAGAAAAAAGTTTGGGGTTTTTGTGAAATTGTGTGCGTTACTTGTTGCGCGATTTCTCGTCAATTGCGGTCATTTTCGCAAGGTTATTTATGCATGGCCACATTCCAACATATGCACCTGATTTAACGGACTAAAAAAGTGTAAGATCTTATGTTTGTCCACCCCTCCTGCTCAGCCATTCACTGTAATGGGCCCCTCTAAATGGAGGCCTTAGGCACTTTGGTCGGGGCCAATAAACTTGTCCCTGCGAAATGAATAGAGTAGGATTAACTAACATACATCTGTGGCCATTTTCATGTGCTGTTCGTCCTCCAGGAAACCAACAGGCTGCTCAGCGTTGACTGCTGGAGGTCTTTGATTAGTATAGAGCACTCTCTTATTTGTTAACAATAAGGTGCATGGGGTGGGGGGAAGGGAAGGCAGTGTTTTTGGTAAAGATTAATCTTCCACCCTTCTATTCTCTTCTTCTTTTGCTCTTAGTCCATGCCTTGCACCCCTCTTCCCCCATTTTCCACCTTCTCAATACTTCCCTCCCCTTTCTTTCTCCCTCTCTCTCGCCCCCCAACTCTATTGACTGTATACTCCTACACAGTTGGGGGGGCTCAAATGGATAAGAAAAAAAAAAGATTCGGAGGGGATAGAGAGATTGCACTTGTTCTGGGTTATATCTTCAAGTGCATGCACCTATAAGATTCTCTGCAAGTATACTTCCATAAAAAAGAAAAGTCTGCCTTTTAGTTTTTGGCGTTTCCCACAGGTTCAGGTTTGTTTTTAAGTCACAATGAAGGAATTTCACTGAGGTACAGTCTTTCATTCCATCACTATATCACTCCAGGAGGGAATAGTTAGTTTGTCTCTCTATTGTTGTTACCCTCCCCCCCTCTTTTTACTCTTTCTCACTCCGTGCTCAAGATTCTGAAAGAATTTGACCCCTGAGCAGCAGAGGTCAGATTAGTTGACCAATCAGAGTGTCTGGACAGTGCCCAGAACCCTTAGCGTGGCCTGACCCTTGACCTCCACTGTGACGTAAGGGGGGAAGGGTGAATGGGGAGATGAAAGACGTAACTGCTGTAGGGAGGGGGTGGGTTAAGAGGGGTTATGGGTTGTCTTGGTGATGCCCATTGTCCTCTAAAATGTGTTGCCATAGCAGCAAGGTGGTCTGTGAGGTTT
The DNA here is from genome assembly GCF_008729295.1 of Plectropomus leopardus. Taxonomy (NCBI): domain Eukaryota; kingdom Metazoa; phylum Chordata; class Actinopteri; order Perciformes; family Serranidae; genus Plectropomus; species Plectropomus leopardus. The sequence continues at coordinate 17,392,342 of NC_056485.1, read as the reverse complement.
TTTGTGTGTGCAAGATGTTTGAGGAGTTTTGCTCCGGAGAGCAGATTGAGACAAGACATTACAAAGACTCATGGACTCGCAGAGTTTCTTCCACTTGTTTGTTTGCCTGTTCAAGGCCACTTCCTAGCAGGCATTTCTTTTGAAGTTGAAAAAAGATCTCTTGGTATGCTCTCAAATTTGCAAGCTAAATTTGTAAACAATAACTAGAATTGATAAAATAAACACTCTAACTGGAGCAGAAAGTTTTAATTAATTTACATACCTGGATATTTGGGATGATATTGGAGACTGGGTGATGCATAATAATCGACCTGCAAAGAAACAAACAGAAAGTTAGTTTTCAAAAATCTCTAAAACTCCTTTTTTTTCTTTCTGTCAATCCTCAGATGATCACCTGGGCATGAAGTCACCATCCACATCTCTTGGCTCAGAAGTGACCTCATCAGGGTCGTCCTCCTCATCCCCCACCTCTCTCCAAGACTGCCAGCCGCCTCTGGCCCCTCGCCCATCCCCTGGTGGGCTCCACGCGCCCTCCTTGCCCAGTGAGAGCTCGCCTCCTCCCCACTGGCCCAGCCACATCGCCCCCTTCACTACATCCCTCCCAAACACCCACTCTTCCCTCTCCCCAGACTTCCCTCATCCCTCGTTGTCATCCCAGACTCACTCACCTCCTCCCTTGGGTCAAACCTCAGGTTCCCACAGTCTGTCCCACCAAGGAAACTCTCACTCCACCATGACCTCCCCACCAATGGGCAGCTCAGCCACCACCACTACCTCCTCCTCCTCCTCCTCTTCCTCCTCCTCATCTCAGTGTGTGCAGCCTCACCGCGACAGCTCCAGTCCAGGTCACCAACAAGCCTCCAGCTCTGCAGCACAGCAGGGGCAGATCCAGGTGTCACCAACCCTGGCGGTTCTCCTAGAGGAGCTGAGAGTGTTACAGCAGAGGCAAATCCACCAGATGCAGATAACAGAGGAGATCTGTAGGCACGTTCTAAGGCTTGGAGGTGCCGTTTTTGGCCAAGATAATAACACACTGGCCAGTGGTGCAGACAGCAACCAGAAGTCCACAGGAGCATCATCTTCATCACCAACACACCCCTCCACTGCCACGCCAGTAACCACTGCCTCAGCGCTTTTGACTGGCCTTCCATCTTCCCTCTTCCCCCAGCCATCCGTCTCCAAATCAGGTGCTTCACATGTCAATGGCAGCAGAGCTCCATCCTCCTCTACCTCTTCTTCATTATCCTCTTCATCTATTTCATCCACAATCAGCTCCTCTGTTGCCTCCCTTCACCCTCTGTCCTTGTCATTAGGGCTACCGCCACGCTACCTCCACGAGAAATCCTCCAACACCTCCACGTTTGGTCATAGCAATGGTATCAGTTTCCCGACTCCTCCTCTTCCGACCACGAGTCATTCCCAGGATCACCAGCCCAGCTCCTCCCTGGGCTCTGCTTCGTCATCAGGACGCCCTCAACATGTGTGCCGTTTTTGTGGGAAGGTTTTAAGCAGCGACTCATCACTCCAGATCCATCTGAGGTCGCACACAGGTGAAAGGCCCTACCAGTGTCCAGTCTGCTTGAGTCGTTTTACAACCAGAGGAAACCTCAAAGCCCACTTCCTGCGACACAGAGAGCAAAACCCAGAGCTGTCCCTCTCTCTGCTGCCACCAGCGCTGTCAGAGCAAACGCAGAGTGCTCCTGGTGCCATCCAGAGAAGGAGAAAACGGCGGGCTGATGACGACGAGCCATTTAATGGAGTGAAAGGAAGCATTCCCGGGATGGCAGACAACATGGCTTTAGGATTCCTGTCTGGTGCATCTGCTCGCCCTTCGCCTTCCTCTCTACCTCTTCCCCCCTCAGTGGACATGGCACTGCTGTCCACAGCCCATTCACTGCTACAGCTGAACAGAGCCTCAGCTGCAGCGGCTGCCAGCGCATCTAGCACCGGACTGACGTCTTCATCTTCGTCCTCGTCTTCCTCTTCCTCCATGAGCAGCCAGTTCAAAGGAGCAAAGCAGCAGCGGTTTGATGAAAACACACCCCCTCACTCCACCCTACATACAACCTCCCCATACCCCCAACTGGCCCACCTCCCCAAGATTCTCTTCCCTGGAGGTACCTCCCCTCATCACCTTGCACTTCTCCGACCCCCAGGCCACCCATCCGCCTCCCACCTCACTACGCCTCATCAGCTCGCCTTCCCCTTTCCACCTTTCCCCAAACCATCAACCTCCTCCCCGTCTTCATCCTCTCCCACCACCTCTACCCAAACCTCCGACACCTCCAAGCTGCAGCGCCTGGTTCAGAAGCTTGAAAAGCAGCCACAAGGAGGTGCCTCTTCTTCCTCCACTTCCTCGCAATCACCTGCTGAAGCAAATGGGGACACACACGGACACGACTTGTCCACCACCTCCAGTGCCTATCGCAGGGAAATGTTGGCTGCTCTTGGCCTGAGCCCAAGTGCCAATGCTGCTGGACTAGTGACCAGCCAGGGAGTCTCAGGTTCTGGCACCACAACCACCACGACTACTCCTTCTCTGCCGACCGCCCAGGCTGCTAATCAGTGCGGAGTGTGTCTGCGTGTCCTCAGCTGTCCCAGAGCTCTGCGTTTGCATCAGGCCACACATCTGGGAGAGCGCCCATTCCCTTGTAAGCTGTGTGGTCGTTCCTTTTCCACAAAGGGCAGCCTCAGGGCTCACCTGGCCACTCACCGTGCAAGACCGGCCAACACCCGTGCCTTGAATTCTTGCCCATTGTGCCCACGCAAGTTCACCAATGCATTGGTTCTTCAGCACCATATCCGCTTGCACCTTGGAGGGCAAATACCACCTGATGAAGATATGCCACCTGAAGATGCTGCAGAAACAGAAAATGCTGTCTTTGATGAGAATAACTCCCCATCCAAAGCCCAGCAACTCCTTCCTCTGGCCTTAACAACAAGGGCCAAGTCCCCAACTGATGCTCTCAACTCAGGGTCTAAGAAATCCACAGCTGCTGACACCAATTCTGTGAAGACGGAGGAATCAGAGAGCTCAACACCCAGCGTTAGCCCACCCCTGACCCGTAATCCTCCCTCAGTGGGAGCCGAGGACCCCCTGCGTCTGGGAGACAACACCCTAGCTGATGGTAGCCCTATGAACGGCACTATGTACTCTGAAGAGGAGACCCACGCTGACCTGGGCAGCACCAGCCCTTTCAAAGCACCCTTAGCTAGTTCTCATTCAGATGGAGCACTGAATGGAGATGTAGAGGCAGATGACACCCCTCTGTCTCTCTGCATTTCAAAGCCTGGAGTAGAAAATGACACAGGGGTTAATAATGATGAAGCCTGCTCCTCAGACAAACCTACTACAAGCCCTGATATTAACTCCAAACCCCAAACTGCAAATCCGTCACCTGCACTGACGCCACCTGCCAGCCCCAAAGCTACACCTAAAGCAGAAGAGGCCTGTGGCAGTGAACCAGAGGAGGCACAAGAGGAAGATGCTGCCAAAAGTAAAGCCAAGATTGAGACCACCAGAGAGCCTTTGCCAGTGTTGGATCCAGAGCCGGAGAAGGATGCTCCAATGGAAGAGGGTTGCGGCGTGCAAGAAAAGCCCTCAGAGGAGCCAGAGCCTTCTGTCCCAGCACCAAACACCCAGCCTCCTCGCCCTGACAAACCCTACAGCTGCTCGCAGTGTGGAAAGGCATACGCCAGCCGTAGCGGACTTAAGGTAAGAGTTGTAGTCATTGTACATTCACACTGTTCTTTAGTCAATAAAGTGCCCCAGGGATGAAGTTTTTTTGTTGGCCAACCCGCAAGTGAACATCGCCCTGGTTCCCTTGTCAAACAGCCTTTGGGATTTTTTCATTTCTATTTTGGATTATTGCAGAAAATACGATCTGTCGTAAACAAATGTTTAAGACACATTTTGTTCAGCAAGATAATCTTCACAAATGAACACCACTTTCAGGATTTTTGAAGCCTAAATGCAATCACCAGGAGTAAAAAACTGTTGTTAGGCTAAAAAAAACTGCACTACAGTCATGTCGCCAGCTCTACGAGTCTGTAGAGCTGTGTTCGCTGTGATTCGACATGATGACATTCTTTAGTCTCATTTAGCGACTTGTTAGCAAGTGTCTCTTTATAAACACATAAAAGCTTCAAAGTTTGCGAGTGGGGTATTTACTGACGTATTTTCTGTCATAGAACAAAAGATTAAAGGCTCTTAAACCATTTTTAAGGCTTCTAACCAAAAACCAGTTAAAAAAAAAATCATTGACTTGAGACGAGTTGCTGAAATGCTGATGGATTTCTGGGTTTTAGGACTCATTACTGTGGTTCTTAATGACTTTATTCGTGCTATTTAGATATTGAAGTGGTGATGACATTTTTATGGCACAGGAAGATTTCATCCTTCTAGACTTGTGAGTAATTTACCATTGTGTTGTTTCTCCCATCCACAGGGCCACATGAAAACTCACCCTGGAGCATCAACCAACACCCCCTCCAAGGCTCAAACCAATGACACTGACATTGCGGAGGATAGCAGCTCAAACCCAGCCAATAAGAACCCGGGACACCAGGAAGAAAAGCAAGGATTGGCTAAATCCCCCGAGGAAGGTGACAGCACAGATCCTCTACCAATCAGTGTTGTTGCTAGTGTGGCGGCTGAGCCCATGGACACTACTGCGTAGAAGAGTTAGTATTGTAAAACGGCAGTCTTTAAAAAGGGTCCTGACAAGGGAATGTATTTTTTTAATAGAATGAGATTTGTTTTCTAGAGTTATTAATTCTAATTCATGTTTACCTTTTGTATTAGGCGGATAGATTTAGTTTGTACTGTAGTAACATTGCAAGAGATTCGTGAATGTAGTATTTTAGCTATGTATTTTTGTATTTCAAAGACCACAGTGAGGCCTTATCTTACACACTTCACAGAATTGTCACAATGAGAATTAATTGTTTGCGCTTTTTTTTTGCTGACACCCATTCTAGCACATACTGTATAAGCTGATTTGAATGAGAGGGACGGTCCAGCATTTTACAGAATGAATTCCATACCAAAACAGGCCAAATTAATAATGGCCAATGTCTGTAAATATGAACCTCGGTTACATTTTATGCCTTTTTATTGTTACTTTCTTATTTCCTTTTTTTGTTGTAATGCCATGCTGCTGAAAGCATGTTTCTAATGTGCTGAGTTGCACTGTGAGTTGCACTGTGTCCTGTGCTGCCGAAACATCCTCTTAAAGGAATACCTAACCCCTAAAATGATCATTTGTCTAACAATCACCTCATGTTACGCTGAATTCAGGACGTAGTTTTTTCTCACATGCTTCTATGTTGAAAAAGGAACCAAAACAGCAACATTTTGATGAATTTCAGTAAGAGGAGAGCTTTTTACAAACTCTCATTTATCCATTCGTATTCTCAGTACATCCCAAACAAATGCATTTTGACTAAAACCTTACATTTTAAAACACTTTCACTTAAACAGTCTTACATATGCAGAAGTGTGTTTTATGGTTTTAGCAAGAATGCTTGTGTTTGAGAGGAACTGAACATACGACAGAATAAATGAGACTAGGATTATAAAGCACAGGTTGTGTGAGTTTGTAAACGGATGTTTTTAAATCGTTTTGCAGTTAGACGCGGATCCCTATGACTTCAGTTCTTCAAGAACTTTTTTGTTTGTTTGTTTGTTTCCTGATTCTTCGTTCATGTGTTTGTGAGGAAACCACTGTTGCAACCCTAATACTTAATGTGACACCGTATAGGCCAAAACACAACGTTTGTTTACAATAATCTGTGGGTGGAAAGGCCCCAAGTTATGTAGATAAAATTAGTCAGTTAGTTTTTATCCTCTTAAAAAAGGCCCACCTAAAAAAAAGCATCAATATTAGTTCAAGTGTATGTTATATGTAGGGTATTTTAATGCTCAACCTTGCAGTTAGACCATGTTTTCCGACAGGGAACTGAAGCAGTTATCCTAAAGACTCCAATGCCAAAAAACAATAATTTTACTAAGCAGAACACAGGAGTTGCTTTTCTACAACTTTCTTGATTGGTTAGTTTCCAAGGTAAAGTTTTTAGGTGGCTTAAATTCGTTCGGCTGTGGCCCCACAGCAGTATCGCTCAGTTTCAGTGCCTGTAGATTTGGTCTGTCAAAGATGATAGCAAAGCATTTTTAAACATTACAGTTAAGGCCGAAAATGTCAAAAGAAATAAACTAGTTTGCCGACTTCACATATCTGCATTTTAATTGAACTGCCGGCTGTCTACCAGGAAGATTTGCTGAGTTTTCATGGTGATCTACAAATGATCATTTTGGGTGGGTGAAGTATTTCTTTTAACAAAAAAAAAAAAAAACATTAGCGATGGTGATAACCATGATGATAATGATGGCGATGATTGTGTTAGATTATCAGAACTTGTTGTAAACACTCTTTGTTCTTATAGCTGTCAAATTTTCTCGCAGCAAATGATCTTATCCATACTGATGATTGTAAATGTTGTTTTGTTGTTGTTGACGCGATCTGCAGAATCCACCAGACAACAAGGATGAGTCCCCCTCCTTTATCTTTCCTTTTGCCTCCCCTTTTTCCCGCTTCTCTCTCTCAAAGCACTTGAGAGTTTTCTGCGCCTGCAGAAATTGTCCGCACTCGCTGCATTCCTGCTTCGCCAATTTTGTACGCTCTGTAAACCCCCTTTTTTTTGACAAAATATGTTCCCATGCCTCCCTTGTGATGTATAAAAGATAAATAAAACAAAGTGAAGAGACCTGTTTGTTGTTCGTCTGTGGGTTTCTTGTATTTTTTTGTTGTCTGGGTTGAGTTTCAGCCTGCGTCTTTGTGAATTCATTTATCTGTTTAAGTATTCTGTTTGCATGACTCTTATTCTGTGTTGGTCAGTTTTGGCTTGTTTGTTCCAGCTCTCGGTGTGTCTGGATCGGGGGGCTCTTTTGTCTGCAGCGCTGGGCTAGCTGTCTCCTAATTCTGCCTTTTTTTTTTGCCCCCAATGTCTTTTAATATGTTTCAGTTCCCCACTACTGTGTGTGTGTGTGTGTGTATGTGTGAAAAGGATAATCAGAGCCTGTATGAGTGTGATTGAGGGTGCAGCTGTAGAGGCCGCCACCTCCCTCCCTCCCTCCTGCCTCCCCTCTCTGTGTCATACGCTCTTTCATACGCACTCTCTTTCATTTTCTCTTTCATTTCTCTCCCTCACTCTTTCTGCTCACCCTCTCACCCCTGTACTCCCCCCCATCCCTATCCTCCCACCCCATGTAATGAGCTGACACACAGGAAGCTCTAATCCTCACACAATGCCACCCCTCTTCCCCCCAGAGTGACTGGGAGCGGGACAGGGGGCAACAGGGACCAACCTGGCCCAGCTGTCCCCAAAATGGCTGCCTTTAATCCCTCCAGTTTGGAGCCCACGGGGGCTCCTGAAACCATGACAGCCGGTAACCAAGGACAAGAATGCTCAGGGCAGGGAGCGGGACAAAAGCAGTGAAAGGAGCCATGTGTGAGAAGTTTGTCCACATGCGTTCGTGGGCGACAAGGGACGTGTCTCAATCAAAAAAAAAAAAAAGTCATTTTAATAGTTTTCAGTTTAAAGCAGAAAGGTGGCGGTGACAGTCCACAGGTGTGATGGGAGATGGTTTTAAGCATGAATCACATGCAACACATTTATCATTCGTCAGTAAGCATTAATCAGCTCTCTGTAGACATCAATCGTCTTCAACTGGAAAACCTTTTGGAGGTGTTAAAGGACACATAACGTGCATATTTAACCTGCAATTAAAGATGAGTCTGCACCCATTTGGAAGACAAAGAGGACATTTATTCCCACATTTGCCTTTGATTAAGGTGATTTTTGGTAATTAGAGCTGTCATTCAACTACAATGTGACAGAATAATAGTCAGTTAATTTGTTATTTTTTTATTTATCTATAAAACAAATTAGTAAAACATAAAAATCAGCACTTATCAACAGAATATAAATATTTTTTAAAATATCTGTAAGCAGATATAAGTGTTTTTAATGTACTTGTACATTAATGTAATGTACTAACATATAGGGAGTTATATTAAACTTTATAAGAGGTTTATAGGAAGTTACAGAACTGTCCAGCAAGAAAAAAATAACATAAAATGTTTTAAAATGATATTTTAACATTATATTAATATGTTTTCATGTTATAACAATATATTTATTTACCTAGTTATAAATGAAATGTGTCACGTTATTGTGTATTTATTTTTCTTGTTTATTGTGTCCCTGTTGTCCCCATTTACTTTCTGTTTTACTTAAATTACCTGATTTTATTTGCTTAAATCCTGATTTAACCAAGTTAAGCACTTTGTAGAATGGTTTTGAAAAGTGCTTTATGAATGATGTTTATTACTATTTATTATAATACTTCCCTCAAATAACCTCTAAACTCTCCTGTAACTAATTTCAAAAAGGACCCATACTTAAAAGTCAGTATAACTCATTAGTGAGACACACTGGTTTTATGTCCTTCAATATTATTTAAATCCACAGGAGGGAGCTACAGTCTTTACTTTGGGAAACCTTTGAAACAAGTGAAATCATTTGACAGCACGTACTCTTTAAAAAAACAAAACAAAAAACATCATAGCAGGTGTTTTGGGGGCAAGTAGAAAAGCTCACCTTAACTTTTTTTACTCTTGTAGTTATGAGTGGCTACAGTGTTGTAATACTAAATGGTACAAATGCTGGCTCACTAAAGTCAAACTACTCCACCGAAACAAAATCTGTTAAAAGACTGTTGGTCAACCCCTTTAAAAAACTCTATGAATCAGCCTTCAATAATAATATTTCAAGGATGGACAACATTGTCTCTGATCCTATCAGGTCCTAAAAAGTGAATATGAACTGCTGCCATTACATGCCAACATCACCTTTCTTGTGCTGCTTTCAGAAGCCTTTAAGTGTTTAAAGCTGTTTTAACTCAGAGCAAATTGGTGCTATTTCTTTTAAAGACATGGGGAAGAAAGGCAATGACCAATTTGGAAAGACATGTTACACAAATTGCAAGAAATTAATAAATTTAGGAAATTATGTTTAAAAAGCTAGGGGAAAATGTTTTGAGAGGAAAAGGGGAAAAAATCTAGTAAAAACTATATAATTATCAAAATTACATTTTTAATTTTTTTAGGCACTTTTTGGGATCTTTTCCTTGTTTTTTAAAATAATATTTTTTAAACTAATTTTCAGAAAATTTTCTTGGACTTTTCCTTCTAATGTTTGAGTCATGAGTTCTTTCTTGGCCCATTTCTTTCTTCCCATGTTTAAAAAAAATAAAAATAAAAATCAAGCTAATTTTATCAAAGGGTTAATAATATATGTATAGGCACACTACATGTTAGTTTCAGTGTAATATTGATCAAAAACTTCCAGTTAATTACTCCTTTACCAATGATTACAAGACCTGTTTAGTGTGCATGATAATCTAATTAAAACCCTTTAATTCTCTAATAACTCACTCAGGAGACACAAAGCGCGGCAATTAAGCTCTTCACCTCCCTCCCCTCTCCTCCCTCCATGTGACTCGTTTCCTTGGTAGTGGAAACCAGAAGTACATAAAAGCTTAAGTGCATCAGCTGAGGAGCGCAGAGCAAAGTCACAACCGGAGGAAACAGCTGCGTAAAGACGCACGAGGAGGCTTATTATTGACCGTAACAGAGAGAAATAGCAATGACAGCGCGAGCTGGCGAGAAGAGGTGAATATATAAACATTTTGAATTATTTGGGATCAAGTTTGAGCGCACAGGAGGTAACACACGGAGCTGACGCGCGCTTGGAGAAGGTGAGTCTATCCAAGCAAGGCTTTCGCTGATAATACGTGATAACTTAAACAAATCATTCAAGTTTACAGCAGCCTGTTATCATCTATTAACCTGTAATGTCAGTCCACGTGCGCCTTGTTGTCTTTTTGCACCGGATGTAAGTGAGGCTTTTAGATTTAGCTCAAAATAATCAACTTAAAAGGAAGATGTAAAAAGTCAAAATAAATTTTTTTAACTGGGGACTATGTTTGGACACTTGGGGATGGTGCAGGTGGTCTCACATCATGTTAGTCCTGATTCACCAAAGTTTATCATTCATTAGTGATGTTTTGTCTTTTGGTGTAATCATTTAATTTAATTTAATTTTATTTTATTTTTCCTCCCTCTTTTGTCTGGTGTTCTTTGGGGAGTTTGCTATTTGTGATTGCTGAAAAATTTGAAATTTATTAAACTTTAAGCTGTAAAAAAACTTTTTAAACAGCTGGTGTTTCAGAAACCAGACACCCTGCAAACCAGATGATTTCCCTTCCACTATCTTAGTAATTTTTCAGATATAATTCAACCTACTTATGATAATAAAAGCTTAATTTCTGAGATAAATGCTCATCTGATTTATTTTACTACACGCTTGAGCTGAGAGGATTTCCCCGATCCAGGATGTAACCTTGAGTAGCTCATGAAGAGCTACTTATCAGCAGCTTTTGGACCTTGCTCTCTGTTTTCTGTAAGAATGTGTGTGGCATGTATTTGATCACATGCAGGAAGACTCAATCTACTGTCCTTTTCCTTCGCAGTCACTCCTCGGTGAACCCACGTGCTGCTGATCTGCTGCTGCCTAAAGGTACCCTCTCCTTATATTCGTCTTTAACCCTCTTTCTTAAATCTAAATTAAACTTCTCCCACTGATTAACTTACTCAGCGTCTGCTGCTTACTATCTCAGGATCAAATTTTACATCTACACACCTCATTGTTCTTTCTTAGAAAGATAAGATATACTGTGTTTCAAAGCTTTCTGTTTTTGATTGTTTGATCAATCTCCGTCTGGCTCTGCGAATCAAGAAATGCTCCTAAAGACATTTTTGGTGATTTGCAGGTGAAAAGTCACCTTTCACCTGCAAAGTTAAAGTCTAAAGAGGGTCGGAAAATTTAGTATTTAAGGCCTCCTCGAAACAACAGCTAAAATTTAGTATTTAAGGCCTCCTCGAAACAACAGCTTCATCTAAACTTTCACTTTTCAGCCTATAATATGGATCCTTGGATGTAATTTTTTTTAAAAATCAAAACTTCAGCAGATCACCTTTTTGTCTTGAATATCTTAATGTAATATCACTGCAATCCATATGTACATTTATCAACCCAATTGCCAGTTAAAATGTTGGTATTGTATGTTTCTGCAAACCAGGGATACCTGACATATGCACATTATTTTCAGAGGTGTGGAACTGAGTCACAAGACTTGGTATCAAGTAACAAATTTGATGCTTTAGATTCGACAAAATCAAAAGATTTGCAACTTGACTCGGACTTAAACACCAGTAACTTAAAAATACTTGATACCTAAAAAAAGGGCCATAAATCAGTTCATTTTCTGAACTAATTTAAAACTACTCATTCTCAGTTAGTCGACACTTAATTATCTAAAAAACACTTTAACCGAAACAATCCAACAGCATCCAAACAAGCTGCAGGAGAGAAAAATAAAAAACAAAAAATACGTCAGTGAGCGTCAGCTGGCTAAACAGATAACAAAGTTAATTTCCTTTGTGTACAAAAACTATAAGTGGTCGACAAAAAAATGAACTGCAGTATGCAAAATGTTCAGGTCGAAAATAATGTACGGAGATGTAACAACTTTAATGTGAACTTGCACAAAAAAACTTCAGTCGAGGCTAATGTTAACATAGCGAGCTAACATTAGCGTAACAGCTAAGTAACTTTTGTTTACAGCTAAATAAACAAAAAAGCTGTTTTAACTTGTTTAGGAATTGAAACCCAAATTAAGATTTGACTTGGGACTTGTCAGTCCTGACTAAAGACTTGCCTATTTTGACTCAATAGGCTACTTGAATTGGGAATTGTTAGTCTTGACTTTAGAATGACTCAGAACCTTTTTTGAGTTGACTTGAAACCTGCCTGTTTTGACTCGTGACTTGACTTGAGACTTGCCTAGTTAGACTCAGGACTTTGACTTGGGACTTGCCTAGTTTGACTTGTGACTTGCCTCAAGACTTGCCTGTTTTGACTGGGGACTTGACTTGAGACTTGCCTTTTTTGACTTACTTGCTTTGACTTTGGACCTGCCTACTTTGACTTGACTTGGGACCTGACTGCAAAGACTTGAGACTTACTTGTGACTTGCAAAACAATGACTTGATCCCACCTCGGGTTGCAAATCTTGAAAATCTTAATGTAATATCACTGTAATCTTGGCCTTAAGGTTTCGCACCGTTTTCTATTCAAAACTCCATTAACGATTTATTAAATTTAAGGAGGTTAATGCGTAAGCCTGTGTGTGCTTGTAAATGAGATATGATTAACGCAGAGTGACTTATTGAAGCCAGTCATGCAGAGAGGTGAATGAACATGCTGCCGGACATGTGTCCGACTCATCATCAAACTCCATACATGCTGAGGACGATGAACTTTGGAAAACATGTGACCGGCTGCAGTGCTGACACTCAGTATCTCTGTCGTGGGGCAGCTATGAGTCAAAATGTTCCTCAGCCAGTGGTTACTAATGACGAGTCGGTGTTTTCAGGCATGTGGCGTGTTTGCTTCTCTCCCTCTTGTCTCTGTCAATACACTCAACCTTAAAAGGCCATTTGCTGCGCAGCCTAATGGCTCTTCATGCACAAAAAAGCCCTCATGTCCATGTTAGTGTGGCTTTATGTCATTTCTTGCGTGTTTGTTCCCACATTAGCGCCCTTGGCATGTAAATAAGTTTGACTAGATTTGATTCGGATTGAAACAACACAAGTATTCACTGTTTTGTTATTTTTCTTATGCTGTGACAAATATCGGTGGTGACATCACTGACTTGTGTTTCCTCCGCAGATGGGAGGAGATGATCACAGATAACTGCAGGAAAAAAATTCACAACAAAGCAAAAAAACTGAATTTGCGACTGAAATCTTCCTCAGAAACTAATTAAAAAAGCATAAAAAAAACGAACAATGGCATCCTATAGCCCCGCCCCGACGCAAGAGGCAAATAATGGCGGGCCCCCTTCTGTGAAATCTGAAGGCTCGGGGGAGTCCATGAAGCTAAAGAAGGAGATCTCCCTACTAAACGGCGTCTGCCTCATCGTCGGGAACATGATCGGCTCTGGGATCTTCGTCTCCCCTAAGGGCGTGCTCATCCACAGCGCCTCCTACGGGCTCTCTCTGGTGGTGTGGACCGTCGGCGGGATCTTCTCTGTGTTCGGGGCGCTGTGCTATGCCGAGCTGGGGACTACCATCACCAAGTCGGGCGCCTCCTACGCGTACATCCTGGAGGCTTTTGGGGGTTTCCTGGCGTTCATCCGTCTGTGGACGTCGTTGCTGATCATAGAGCCGACCAGCCAGGCCGTCATCGCCATCACGTTCTCCAACTACATGGTGCAGCCCATATTTCCCACCTGTATAGCGCCATATGTGGCCAACAGGCTGCTGGCAGCTGCTTGTATATGTAAGTACATGTCTGGAGTGTGTGTGTGTGTGACACTGTGAGCGAGATGAGTGAATGTGATATTAAAGGGGTATTTCGCAGATTTTCAACCAGCTATCAAACCAATGTGGGTAGCATGTGTTAACTGTGGTCCGTCCCATCTAATCAGTGCTTAGATGATGCAAACTGATGCAAAACACATCATTTGGCTGAGTTTATCTGGCACCCATGGGCTGTTACTTCCACATTTTCATATCGCTCGCCCCCCATGATGCCACCGCAGACACAAAAGCCTTATTCCTATTATACAAAAACCCCACTAATACCTTTTTAATTCAATGGGAATGTGTACAATCTACATTCACACCCAGGTCAGCTGACTCTGCAGGAGTCACGGGTATTTGTCGTGGCTGGCTTGACGTCGATGGGAACGCGAAACCCGGGTAAATACACTAATTTCAACAAGATGCAGTGATGCTCCAAAACTGATTACTTTCTGTCTCCACTTACAAGCAGCGGCAAAAATGCGCCCTCAATTAGCCTGCACCAAGTTTGAAAGAGAGGCTGAATAAGTCAGAGATAAATAACGAGAAGTAACCAATGTTACTGCTTACTAATGTTAACCTGTTCTCCAGCCTGTCCTTAATATTTACAATGACACACCAAAATACACACACACACACACACACACACACACACACACACAGAGAGAAAGTCATATTTGTCTGCTGCAGAGCAGTGTACACAGCTCTGATCTGGCAATGGTTAAGCAGTCTATAGCCTATTTTAGCTGATTTACACATTTGAAAAACCCTCATGCATACACTAATTTTGGTGGAATAGGGTAAAAGAGTATTGTAGTACTTTAGTACAGTATAGTATGGTATATTGCATTAGGGGCAGACTCTCTCTAATTCAGACTGGCATCAAATCAAATGTCAAAACTAAGCAACATTGATCAAACGTAATCCAAAATTCTGTAAATGTGCTGCCTATTTCTTGCCTAAATGTTTAACCGTAATAAGAGATCACTGTCCGCCATTGTTTCACAAGTACAAGTTCACATTAGGTCATCCACAAGTGGGAGCCTTTATTGGTCTGGTGTGGTGCAGTGCATTTTGGTGGTTGTAGGATTTCTACCTTTTGAGCAAAAAGAGTCCCTTTTCTCTGCTTTTTTCTGGTCATTTAGCACCGATTTCAAAAGAACTCTGCATCTTCCTGCTGCATAGACATTAGAGTTTTATTATGAGGCCATTTTTCCATCAGTCTTAAAAAGACAATGAGATCTGCCACAGTTAGTTTCTCGTCCAAAGAAGAGCATGTGAGCTTAATAGACTAGAGAAGTGAAAAATGGTGACACCACTGCTGCAGTCAGCAGGTCTAAAGCAGGAAGACTTGGTGACATAATATGAAAGAGGAACTGGGCGACACTTAAAACTGGAGCATCAATTAGGAGCAGTGAGGGAAAAAACCATTTTACTCAATCTCAGATGTAGAAACGCTTCTTCACGTCTTCACGTGTCACGCACGTGAAGACCTGAGTCACAACTTTTATTTCTGTTGGTTTAGGAACATCAAGAAACGGCTCAAAAATTTTGAGGCAAGCTTTGTAGGTGCAGTGGTGCTCCCTGATTCTCTGATTTAGAGGCCAACATCACTATCTTTAGGAGGCTATGGCACGCGCATTCTTTAAGCTAGTGCAAAGGAAATTATATGTTTTTAAACAAGACGACCTAAGGTATTCATCAGTACCAACAAGGACAGCACAGTTTGTCGGGAAGGGGGCTAAATAATGCTCCAAAATGTAGGCTAAATTTTAGCAATGGAACTACTTTAGCATGGCATTTTTCAAAGGGGTCCCATAAAGCCTTAAATCAAGATATCTGAATGAAAATGGGTTCTACGGGAACCCACAAGTTGCCCCTAAATTTGAAAGGGCTTGTTCTCAGTAAATGTTTTGCTCCTTACTATTAACGTACTTCAAATTCAGTGTACTCCTCCTTTTAAGAATGGAATATATTAAATACACTTATTCTGTATTCATTATGTTATATAATTTTTCTAGTGGAAGTAGTGACTTTTGTCATTGTGTGAGGGAGCATCTGATTGTGAATTCTGTCACTGAGAAAGCAAAAAGTTAAAATGCTTTCATTTTGAACTGCAATGCCAATTACCGTTACCTATACCCTCATAATTTTACCATCCTGCTCTCGTCCACTAACATGATGCACCACTGTGTAAGTGGATGAGGCCCAGATTTCCGAGGTAACTAGAACACTATGGCACTGAGAAAGAGCAAAGCTGACAAACTGAATTAATCAAACTAACAACAAATCCACAAAAACTGCTCACCGAGGCAACCGGGCACAACTTAAGAGGTGGAGAAATACCAACGCTCAGGAAACCAAACCCTGATCCAAGAAGCCAAAAAGACACACGGAGCTTGTTAAGGTAATATCTAACAGACAAGCCCTGATATTCAAGATAAAAAATACACATATTGTGCTGGTTTGCAATAAATATTACTCACTCGTCCACCCACCCAAGCATGCATGAACACACATTTAAATGCATGCACGTACACACTTGTGCCATGCACCGATAAGCAGTGCTCAGGAGGAGGAGAGGCTGATAGCTGTGAGGTAAAGTCCTGCAGTGAGACTCTGACCTGAGAGGTGAACGGGCTACTGACAGCTCAGCACAGGAGTGAAGCGTAAAACCAAACTACACACTTCCTGTCACTGAAGGACTTTTACTCTGTGGGAGATTGAGACTGGGAAACTGTGTCTCTGTACTACAGTTTTTGCAGATTTTAGTTGCTTTTGGTCATACTATTGCTGTTGAAAGTTCATTTTTAAATCCCTTTTTTTTAAGCTCTTGGAATAACTTCTCATAAAAATGTGTGTTAGTTTTTTATTATTTTATTTTATTAGTATTTTGTCCGATTGTACGGAAGCCCATTTATGCCATTAAATCGTAACATGTATTTCACTTTGCATTTAACTTGTTAACTTAATACCAACTTTTCCTGAACTTTTTTCTTTTCAGTTCTACATCTGCACAAGATAAACATCCGAAAAAAGTAACAAAGCGCAACAACATCCACCAAAATAACAGCAACAGAATGTACCACATGGTACAATGACACCTATATACAACAAATGTTTTTTTCCTTTTCTTGATGGAAATATGCATCAACAAACCTCAGACGTGGCACTCTTGTTCGACCACGTAACGTAGATACCTCAAAAAAACATAACTCATTCACTGATCTGAAACACATCAGAAAAACAGATTTGCTTCCAGGGTTTTTGTGTCATGTGGCAAAAAAACCCTTCAACTTTTACTAAAAGTGTATAAGTATCTGTCAGCAATACAAAAACACCTCATTCACTTGCATAATAACACGTAAATTGAATGCTGTTTGCCAGCCACAGTCTGGAGCTCTGGATGTCGGAGCGTCCCGCCTGCACATGAGCTCACAGTCATTGAGCAACTGAATGAGTTTTTAAATATCTCCATTTCACTTCACATCTGGACCATATTTGACCTGGACTACCAGTCAGCCGGCCTTCAAACCCGATCTCACACCTCCCACCCGTCTAAGCTTCCACTGTCAACACACCACGCCTCTCTTCTGTGTGGCAAAGTCATCCTCTCCATCGCTCATCGCTGCTCGCCTCTGTGACTTTTGTTGTTTGACCAGACCCCCTGCTGGGACCGGACTTGTTATGATCCTGCTGGAAGATGATAGTGTCATGGTTCACCCCCTCACTGTGAATGAAGGTGGTCAACATGGGGTAAAGGGCGGTGATGTAATCCTGTTTTTGTCTCTTCTTTAAACGTCTGGAGGTCAGCGTGGAGCGATAAGTGAGCGGGAGCGCTTTAGTAGATAAAATACGTCCACTCAGCTGCTTTGCAGGTGAGTTTGTTTAATCAGCGCTTACGAGGAGGATTTAACACGAGAAAATGCTTTTATCTCGAGGTGGTTTTTCACTTCAAACCGAGCAGACGTCCTGTGCCTGGCGTGGCACGTTTATGAGTTGAAAGGGATCATGAGCAGATAAGAGGCCATAGAGAGATAAGTCAGAGAGAAGCACAAAAACACGTTTCCCAAGAATATCAAGGAGGCCAATAAGGAAAAAGGTAGCAGCTGCTATCAGTCATCGAGGCTGCGGGTCACAAATCACAAGAATTTAGCCCACAAGGTCATCAGTTTCACAACGTTCCCTTATAGCTTGTAAAAAAGCGGACTTCCATGAGTGTACCTGTGTGTGTGTGTGTGTGTGTGTGTGTGTGTGTGTGTGTGCGGTTGTATGTGCTGCACTCAGCTGTTTCCTCGTCTGAAAAACAACAGGCGAGTCTGCTTGAGTCAGCAGCAACGTTTCCTTAAATCACACACGGAAACATACTGGCACACACTCAGTTTACGGAGCAAATGTCACCCACTGAGACTGTTTAAGCATTTGTTTCTGCGTGTGTGTGTGTGTGTGTATGGGTGATATAGCCATATTAATACATGTGCTTTTGTTGTGTCTTCTCACCTCAGGTTTGCTGACCTTTGTGAACTGCGCCTATGTGAAGTGGGGCACCAGGGTCCAGGACTTCTTCACGTACGCCAAGGTCATCGCCCTCATCGCAGTCATCATCACCGGCCTGGTGAAGATTGGACAAGGTCATTAAATCTTCTTGTATCTTAAAACCAGTGATACTCAACTTAAGGCCTGTGGGACAAATCTGGCCCCGGATAGAGTGCCGTGTGCCCCCCCAACCATTTTCTAATTCACAATAAAAATAAAGTGATTGACACTGGGAATTAAGTGCCAGAGCGCATAAACAGAAGAAAAATAGAGCCTTTAGTGAAAAAAGTGTGAATTGAGGATCCTCTGCACCCCCCAACAGAGATTCCTTGCTAAGCCCCTGATGGCTTAAAATCCTAGAAACATCCAAAAATCCTATAATAAAATAAAATCCAAATAATGTCCTCACATCCTAGAAAAGCACCCAAATCCTATAAATGTCCTAAAATCTTAGAAACATCCTAAAATCTTAGAAAAGTGCTAAAATCCTGGAAATCTGCTCAACTCCTAGAATTGTCCTCACATCCTAGAAATGTCCTAAAATCCTAAAAATATCCTAAAATATAATCCCCTTTCTCTGCCCATTTCATGCAAAGAAAGGCAAAAATCCATAAAACTGTTTTTTTTTTAAAAAAGAAAAGAAAAAAAGACACATCCTAAAATCCTAGAAACATGTATGGGGCCACTGTGATTGGCCCCCGGCCTCCTGTCATTTTGCAAAAGTGGCCCCCAAGCAAAGCAAGATGAGTATCCCTGTCTTAAGCCCTCAACAATATGTTAAAACTTTACCAATTTCCAAATTTAAATGATGAGCTTCAGGTGATCATTTGTGCCTAAAATTAAATAATTGTGTTGGTGTTTTTCAGGTCACACACAGAACTTCGAGGGCCTGTTTGACGGCTCCTCTCAAGATCCGGGAGACATCGCTCTGGCTCTGTACTCGGCTCTCTTTTCCTACTCGGGATGGGACACCCTCAACTTTGTCACAGAGGAGATCAAAAACCCAGAGAGGTGAGGAGAGAAAAGAGCGATAAATCCCCTTATAGTACACCTGCTGAAACAGTGTGCAGCAGAAAGAAAATAGTCCCTCCATGAAACTACTCACAACAAGGACTATGGATTATCTTTAGTCACTGGGTCATGATTTCTTCAGAGAGACATTGCTGTTGAGTTTTTGTATTTGTATGTATTTTTTTGGCACTTTGAGCACCAAAAGCTGAGTGCCACCGATATTTAAGAAAAAAAGAACGCACAAGAAAATCTTGTAAATTTAGAAAAGAAAAGCTTTTTTTCCTGTAATATTTTCTGCTCATTTTTTTAATATAAGAAAAAATCTCAATGCAGGAAAAAAAAAAAGCAGATTTTTTCTGAAAAGTTTTTTCAGTTGATGTCATAGATTGATCATCTCTTGATTCTTATTTTTTTCTGAAATAACAAGATTATTTTGTTAATTTTCCCTTAATTCTGGGATAATAATCACATTAATTCAGAACCGTGTTGTGATTTGTGGAAAGAGATATTACTGTTGAGTTTTCCAAAAGTATTTTTTGGCACTTTGAGCACCACAAGCTGAGTGTCATCAAGTTCTGCTCTACAGCTGATATCTCCAACACTCTGCAACTCACACCAGAAAAGAAAATCCAGATTGATAAATAGCACTACAGTTAAGAGGAAAAATATCAGATCTCCTCCTCCGATCATGTTCTTTCTCATGGACATCGATGACTCAAATGTACTGATTTTGTATGAGTTTTACTCGAGTTATGCATTATGTGGAGTTAAACATTCCAAAAATCTAACCACAATTTAGGAGTGGTGTTACAAACGTCATTATATTTTATTGCAAACACTTTTTTTTTACAGTTAATCCTATGAGATTACTTTTACAAAGCCAGCGAAAATTCCTAATTCCATTAAATTATAAAACTGCAGGATACACGTTGTCAGTGTCACTGACTTCCCGAAACAACCACAATCACACTGAATGTCTGTGTGGTTTTTGGGCCCTTTTACTGTTATTCACACGACCAAAACTGATCAAATGAAGCAAGACTGCACACGTGATTGGATCACAAGCCTCTCCCAGAGTTCCCAGGCAGATTAAGTGACAAACACCCCCAACTAATCACAATCCTCATCCTCCCCTCACCCACGGGGCCGATGTGCTGTTGACCCCGAGACTCCCGAGGAAGCCTGAATCTCACTCACGTCATGTTTAAACGGCCGCGTCTCATCTCTTCTGCTTCCCTCTGCTGTTTGTTTGTGTGAACTACAGGAATCTGCCGCTGGCCATCGCCATCTCCATGCCCATCGTCACCGTGATCTACATCCTCACCAACGTGGCCTATTACACCATCCTGCCCATGAACGCAATCTTAGACAGTGATGCTGTAGCTGTGGTAAGTGCTTATAGCCTAAAAAAAAAAAAAAAAGATATAGTGAAGATATAGAAAAATAAAAATACAGATAATAAAAATCAATAAATAAATAAGTAAAATATAGATATGGCACAGACACAGAAAAATAAAAATATGGATGATTCAAATAAAAAAATAAATGAATGAGTAAATAAATAAATAAAACGCAAATACAGGTATAGATATAGAAAAAAAATACATTATTAAAATAAATAAATAAATAAGTAAATGAATTAATAAAACAGATATAGGCATAGACAGAAAAATAAAAACATAGATAATTGAAAAAATCAATAAATCAATAAATAAAATATATAGCACAGACATAGAAAAATAAAAAATATAGACAATAAAATAAATAACTGAATGAATGAATAAATGAATAAAGAAAAAAGGGCACAGACATAGAAAAATAAAAATATAGATGATTAAAATAAAGAAAGAAAATATAGATAAAGCACAGACAGAAAAATAAAAATATAGATAATTAAATCCAATTAAATGACTGAATGAATAAATAAATAAAATATAGATATAAGCACAGACACAGAGAAATAATAATACAGATAAAAATAAATAAAAATGTAGACATAACACAGATTTACAGCATTTAATCTTCTCTCTCCAGACGTTTGCAGACCAGGTGTTTGGTGTCATGAACTGGACTATTCCCCTCGCTGTGGCTCTTTCCTGCTTCGGAGGACTCAACGCCTCCATCCTGGCTTCCTCCAGGTATGTAATTGATAAATTAATTATTTTAAAATTCATCCCTGTGTTATCAGCTGCTCACTCATGCCATCATCATCACTCATCGTCGCTCTGTTGCATGTTTCTGTCTTAAAGGCTGTTCTTCGTGGGCTCCAGAGAGGGCCACCTGCCCGACTACCTGTGCATGATCCACGTGCACCGCTACACTCCCGTCCCCGCCCTGCTCTTCAACGTCAGTCCGCCCTCATCATCTTTTATTTCCTTTAGTATAATGGTTTTATTTTATACTGAAATATAATGCATATTCACTTGAGAAAAAGTTACCCTGATTTTCTGAATTAACATGATTATTCGCTTAGAATTATAAGAAAAAATTTAATTGGGAAAAAAAATATAAAGATAAATGAGAGTGTAAACGATTAAACGATTATCTTGTTTATTCATTTCGTTTTTGAGAGATACAAGAACTTTTTGCGAAGAATTAAGATAATTATGTTAAATGCAGAAAAAGAGATTTTTTTCTGAAAGTTTTTTTATACGTTTTTTAAATTAACAATATAATCTTGGAAACTCTTACTTTTCTTATTTAAGGAGATGAATATCTTGTTAATTAGAAAAAGAAATTACTTTTTTCCGCACTTAAAGTTTAACCTCAGTTCTGGGATACTAATCTCTTTAATTCAGAAAATCTTTAGATTTCTTATTTTTCTGTCTTAACAAGATTATTTAAAAAATGTAGAGAAAGAAGACCAGACTTGGCAAAATTGAGAAAAATGAAAAATGATTAATGACGTTATCTCATAAATTCTTTTCTATTCTGAGATAATAATCTCATTAATTTAAAAAAAGCAGCAGATTTTTTTTTCTTCTCTCAAATAAATGCATTACACTCCCATAAATTTAGTTACCACCGATTCTATATTTTTATTCCACTGTTGCATCTTTAGGAAAATCCCCCCCAAATTTCACAGCCTGACCTAAAATGTTTCTCATCTGTCTCTGCAGGGCATCATGGCTCTGATCTACCTGTGCGTAGAAGACGTCTTCAGGCTGATTAACTACTACAGCTTCAGCTACTGGTTCTTTGTTGGTCTCTCTATTTTGGGGCAGCTGTATCTGCGCTGGAAGCAGCCGGACAGAAAGAGACCTCTAAAGGTAAGAAGTAGAACCACAATTATTGTTTTTTTTTTTTTTTTTTCCTTATGCACCAAATTTAACCACCATCTCTTGTGTCTCTCCTCCCTCAGCTCAGTCTCTTTTACCCCATCATCTTCTGCATCCTCACCATCTTCCTGGTGGTGGTGCCGCTCTACAGCGACACCATCAACTCTCTGATCGGCATCGGCATCGCCCTGTCAGGAGTGCCCGTTTACTTCCTCTGCTGCTACACGCCGGCTAACAAGAGGCCACTGTGGCTACGGAGCGCCATTGGTAAGACAGTTTTTATACATTAAAACCATATTTGTGGATTTTTAACCCTTTGAAACCTGGAATGACATTCAGATGCCTTTAACTTTCCTTTACAACCTTTGAAACGTGAGCAAATCGGTTTGGTTTTTATTGAAAACGTCGGGAGGATTGACCCTTCTCTGTTTCCGTAGCAGACATTATTCTCCAGCATGGCTGCCATCAGGAGTGGGGTGACTCCGGGATGCTTAGCAAGATGTTTCCTGAGACAGACTGGAAAACCGAGCCGAGGCAGCCATCCCCTCTCAGATCATTGTATTATTATCATCATTATTATTAGTAATATTATTACATATTCTAGCTATATAATTGCTATTTGTTGCCCTTTTTTAAACCTTATTTCTATTTTATTCTTTCTGAAAAATTTTTTGGTAATTTTCTTGGAAATTTTTACTTCTGCCTTTGTTTTTAAAAGAAATTGTCATTCTGTGGTATTGTAGCATAGCTTTATCCCAAATATTTAGATTATTTAGATTAGGAGATTAAGATATGTGTGTTTGGGTGGTTTCTATGAGCAGGCTAAAGGGCATAAAATAGATGTAATTTGTCTGAGGTAGAATTAAACAGGTAATACACATTATTCTGAGTTGCAGGAGAATAGGACAAGCTAGGAGAAATTCAGAAAAAGGAGACTTAACTTCTGTAGGTCCAATAAAGACGAGGAAGTCCACAGCTACAGCCGAGCAGGTCACAGAGACAGCTGAGCTAGATTCATTCAAACTTGTCAACACACCGACAGCCGCACATTGTTGCCTGGAAAAGTAAAAAAAAAAATCCAGTCAGTTTCAGTTTTTAACAAAATTGTCCAGAAATTGGATTAAAATTTCAGTTATCCCCCTTTCTCCACTCACACTCCTCTGTCCGTCCTCCTGTTGTCCCACAGCTCACAGGTGTGTCTCGTTTTGCTCCTCACTTTCTCCTCCTTCCTCCCTTGCAAAGGTTAAAAAGGGCTATTCTGCACTTTTTCTTCTCCTTTCTGCTGCAGTGTAATGCTGCTAGAGGTTATTTTGTGTTGAACAGCAGCTGATATTAAAGGAGCACTTCACCCACAAAATGACCATTTGTAAATAAATACTGCATTAAGTTGAATTTATAAATAAAACTATATTTTTCTCAGTTAGGCCAGTCAGCCTAGTGAAACTTACTAGAAAAATATAATTATATATGATAACGTCAACCAGGTATGGCAGCTCTAAGCATGTAAAAAACCTGTGTTGTTTGCTTATATGTATATCCAGAGTACAGATAAAGCTCTGAGCTGCTGTTGTTTTTTTTTACTAATGTCATTTCTATTGTTTCCCTCTCTTTCAGCTAAATCCGGCATCCTCATCCAGAAGGTGTGCTTCTCCGTTCTGACTGAAATGGACAAAGAAGAGTAGAAGTTTGCTTTTAACACCCTGACGGAGACCGACGACGCACAAACGTAGAACCTGAGCTCATCCTGGCCCGCCGCTGCCGCCACGAGGCCTCGATGGATGAAGCATTTGGGCTCGAGCTGGACGCAGCTCTCTGACCTGTGGACCATCACTCATCGTGTTAATGAACGTGTGAACGACGGTGCTTTTTGGCAACATTTCACTCCAGCTGACTTCAGAGGGAACATTTTAATGCACTCCTGAAGAAATCAACACCTCTATCACAGAACATTAACAGAATTATTTAAATTATGTCAAGACACATCAATGTTATACCTTTTTGATTTTACTGGAAGGTGGAAAATTATTATTATTATTATGGCTTAATGTAAAAGGACAACAGAGCATCGTTGCAACTAAAAGCATTGCTGACCACAGAAAACAGTCTTATTATTAATATTTGCACACAGAAAATCAAGCAGTAAAAGAGATTAATATATATTCCCACATTCACTAATGTGGGGCAAAAGTTTTATACATATACGTCAGCTGCGAGGTCGAGTGAAGGGCTATTTTTACACAAATTTACTTTTTGTCTGGCTCAAACTCGGGCTGTTTATGTGAAAGAGTTTGAGACAGTCGAGCTGCAAACACGTATTTATAATAAAATTACATGTTGACAACATAAATTGGCTTTTTTGTGTGTTTCGAGGATATTTTTGAGGATTAATGTGTTGTTTACTAGAAAAATCACACACCAAAGTGGTTGTTTTGGGACAGATTTTAATTAGAATAATACATAATGACGTCCTTTTCCCTCCCTGTCCTCTCTTCCATCCATAAATATTTACATAAACCATGATACTGTTCATTTTTGAGTCTGATCTATCCGATAGTGTCCTTCCACGGCCTCGCTTTGCCACTCGCTGGCTTGGCTTTCACTGATGCTGCGGCTATAGGCTCAGTCTGCTTAAGGGGATTGTGGGTAAAAGTCTGCCTCAGCGGACCTGCGGAGAGAAATGAGAAGACGTAAAAACAGTTCAGTGCACAAGCACACAGTGTCGAAACATTGAGACAATCAAATAACAGATTTTTTTATGATAAACAGGCAAAAAATGATACAAAAACATGTTTATTTGTTGCTAAACTAAAACTGTTTACTTTTCTTATCAATTTATACGTCAGATACATTCTTAAATAATTAATCATTTGGTCAAAAATATGTGAGCAACAAGTGACATCCTCAAATGTCTTTTTTTTTTTTTATCCCAAAAATATTAGGAAAATAAAGAAAACCAGAAAAAGTTCACATTTGAGAAGCTGGAAGCAGCAAACTGATTTTAATTTTTAAAAAGTGCTGTTTCCATCCAGTTTTATTTCATTAATAAAACGCAACAAAACAATTCAAAATTAGTCTCAGATGGCTTTATAACAAACGCCACCATCTGTCTTTAGACCCTTACAGCGAATCAGGAGAAACTACCTCAAAATAAACGAAAAAATGGAAGAAACCTCAGGAGGGATCCCCCTCTAAGGAAAAAAAAATGTGCAACAGATGCCGTGCGTACAGAGCGATTACTCTGTCAAAGAGTAAGTGATTCAATGAGAAATAATCAGTTTCACTCCGAATATTAAAACAAAATTAAGTGCAACTCATAACTGGAGATGCTGTAAGAAGATTAATTTTAGAAAGTCATCCACATTTGATCTTTAATAAACTTAAATACAAAGCTTCAAACAATCATATTTGAATCTTTTATCAAAGTTTTACAGCTTTGTGGACTCAAAAAACACCTGAAAATAGTCAAAAATCTGGAGCTGTAGTCAGTGTTCACATCATAACCTGACCAAGTACAAACTGAATATTATGCAAGAAGCATTTTCTTAGGTTATGTCAGGTTTATTTTTCAGAAAATTAATTATTAATTTTCTCTACACAGCTTCAGTCTCACAATCCTTGTTAATAATCTGTTTTTTTAATCGTCTTATTACTGCAGCAACTCGCTAAGGCCACAGGGAGGCGCCCCTCTTCCATTTCTACATCAAGCCCTCACAAACTACACTGCACACACTGCAGAAAAAAAACATTATGAAACATTAGTCAAGAAAGTTTTTTAAGGTGCAGTACATACATTTTTAGAGCCACTAATCCAATAGGATGTTTTAAAATTCCAGTAACTCTGTATTAAAAGATTTTTATATATATTATGATCATTTTCTAACATTTATTCAGTCTCATGCTGATGTGATTTTTCACCAGCTCAAATTCAACTTTTGCTTCTCTGCGGCTGAAATAAAGTCAGGAATTAAAAGTGAAACTAATGAGTTTGTGGTCAGACTGACCTTTGGCGGCGAGGTCCAGATGATTTTTGATTCTTCGCTCCCTCTCTTCCAGCTGCTGGGCCAGCTGAGCGTTTTTCCAGCCTGGAAAAGAAAAAAAACAGTTAAAAACTAGACAAACAGAAATAATCAGCGTTGCACTGAGATGTACGTTTAGACACCGACCTTTCTTCATACTTTTGAAGAAGCCGTCATTTTCGGGCAGCGCGGTGGCCGGGTGTTTGATCCTCTCGGGGATCTTCAACTTCTCTCTGACCAGAGGGTGTCTGAGCAGAGCGACTTGACCCAAAGAGAAGCAGTTGGAGGTCAGCCAGTACGTGAACACCGCCTGAGATTTGTTTGAGAAGAAAGGGAATTTAGACGTTGAATGTACAGATCTGTGAAAAAAACTCAGGCCACCTTAAAAATTGGTATTTAGCAAGGTTATAGTGATCATCCAGAAACAAATGACAAAAAAAATCACTCTGGTTTGGCTGAAATAAACCATTAATTCACCAAGTTAGATGTGATAATGTGCTGGCTTTATACACACTAAAATTACTTTTTTTATTATTATTATTATTATTATATGAAAAATCGATTATATTTGCAACCCATCTGCACAATAATCACTCACTGCATAATAGAAGTAATTGCCCACTCCCAATTAATATTTGAAATTACTGCACCTGAACTGTAATTTTACTACTTTTATTTATACTTATCTATTTTTAATTTTTTTTTATTCTTTTGTTTGTGTATTTGCATGTCAAAACAGCATTTCAGAACTGTCTATGTCCTGTTCATATGGCAGAACTGCCAATAAAGTTGACTTTGACTTTGAAAAAAAAGAGTGTAGGTTGAAAAATACCACAGTTGCCTCTCTACTTATTTTATTTTATTTTTTTGATTTATTTAAGGACACCCTGGCCCCTTTTTTCTCCCTTATTTATTTGTTCATTCAATTTTATTTTATTTATTTATCTTTTTATACCATTTCTTATCTGTTTATTTATTTATATTTCCTTTGTAGAAGATTGAAAGGTCTGTTTATTTGATTTTGTTTTTGTGTGTTCACATAAATAATAAAAAGAGAATTAAAAAAAATACCAGAGTTACCCTTCATAATGTCTTTCCTCAGTGTCAAGTCAGGTAAAAAAAAATAAAAATAAATGATTTGGGTGATTGGCAGACTGACCGTGGGGAAGTTGATGGTGAGGGGGAGGATGACGAAGGGCATGATCCTGAAGACGGTCTTCATGGCTCGCAGGTTGGGGTTGTCGACACCAGACTCTGCACCCAACTACAACAGACAAAATAAAAATGTTTGGACTATTAAGGAACAGCAGGATGACATTCAGCAGTTTAAAACAAGATTTTAACATCATAAACTCCTGTTGAACTCATCACTGAGCTGTTCTGTTGTTCTGGTCGGCACTGAAACGTTAAAATACAGATTAACAGGGTTTTACAGTCACTATGACCTTTTTTTATTTTAGGGTGAGCTGTGTAAAAGCTGGCTGACCTCCAGAATGAAGAACATGGTTCCAGTGACGGCCAGCGGCAGGATATAAAAAGGATCTGCAGCCGTCAGGTCTGTGAACCACAGCAGGCCTCCTGTCTGCAGGCTGGGCACCGGCAGATACGCCATCTTCCTCAGAGCGATGAAGAAAGAGACAAACACTGGTGCCTGGAGGGACACACAGAGATGTGATCTGAGAAACAACTTCCAAATCTCACAACATAATTCAAAAATAATACACACGTTTTCTCTAGTTTTAAACTGGTTAAATTTTACAAAGTATATATTTTTAATTGGTCAAAATTCTTCACCTATACAAAAAATGGAGGAAATGTTTATGAGGTGCACAAAGAGAAACATGAGTGAAACATTTCTTTTTTCAATATTTTGCACATGCATAACAAATCTCATGAGGTTGCATTTATTTCATTCAATCTTGTCTTTAAAAAAAAAGGCTAATTTATAGAAACACAGACACGAACATTAATCCTGCTTATGTAAATTAGATTTTGAAAACTTGAGATGTATGACAATGTTAAAGCTGAAAACAAAGAGCTGATATGATGCTGTGCTGCAATATCAAAAATAAAACAGCACATTTGTGCTGCCTGGGGCTGATTTTTATTGTCGATGAAAGAACGGGGTTTTGCTCGCTGCTTTTGTGTTGTTGAGTGTTGCAATTTTTTGCAAAAGCGCCCTGAACACCTGGAGATAAAAATCTTCTGTTCAGAGCAGGAAGTGCCTGAACTGAGAGATAAGCTTTCTGCGGTGGTGATGACGACAAGTAGTAGAGTGTTAAACTAACATTAGCTCACTTTCATCGTCGCAAAATACATCTAAAAACTTCAGATTGTCCGTTTTCTAAGCAGATTTCAAGTTTCAGGTCTGTGAGTTTACTTTCAAAGTACAATAGGGATTAAGCGTAAGATAGGTCTACTCAGCGGTTGTCTAGCAACAATTAAAAAAAGACGCAGCAAACTGCATGAAGCGCTCTGTTCGATCGCAGCGGAATTAAATAAAAACAGGTAGCGAGGTGAACCTCGTGTTTTGTCTCAGACAAACTCACCTGCACCAGAGGAACCAGGAAGCCTCTGAGAGGATTCACATCGTGCTTCTTCTGGAACAAGTTCAGGTCGGTGTAGGCTTTGGCAACTGTAACATGCAAACAAGACAAGCACACACACATAAACATCTAAAAAAAGAACTGAAAGATAAATGCAATAAAAAAAATGATGGAAGAAATTTTACATTCAAATTTGTTTCCACTCTGTTTGGCCTCGTTCATCCTGCTGGTGAGTTTGGTCATCTCGGGCAGAACATTGTTCAGCTTGACGGCCTCCCTCTGGCCCTTCACTATGACCGGAAACACGGCCAAACGAGCCAAAACTGTTCCTGTGCCACAGCGAGGGGTTAACAGAAGCAGGAGAGGAGGATGAGAAAGGACTCAGGAAATACAGCATACATGAAATGCTTTAAATAAGACTCCACTCAATTCTTCTGAGCCAAAATAATATTTCTATGATTCACAACGTATAACAAAAACAGAGCAGTATAGTGCTTTACTCCAAATGTTCAATATATTATTACAGGACACAAAGCTTTAGAGCTCCCAAATTCGGGGAGTGACATCTGACAGTTCAGTTGGCTTGTAAGTTAATTTATTTCATGTATTTTTTTGAGCCAAAGAGAAAACGTGTCATATTATTATATCAATGCTGTTATTCATGCATCTTTGGGTTGTGCAAAAAACAAGAAATTAGAGGACGTCATCTTGGTATTTGGGAAACACTGATGATTTTTTGTTTTGTTTTTTTTCCCTTATTTTTTCTTTATTGTAATTATTCTCAATTAATTTAATTATTTTTTGCCTTTTTTTTGGTATGTTACTAATAAAATAATAAATAAAACAATGAAAAGAAAGTGTTAAATTCAAAAATCAATGAAATCTACTTAAAAATAAATAAATATAATGATCTTAATTGCAGCTCAGTTTGACATATTGATTTATATTTTGTGCTGCTTACCTACTACAATGGCCCCCCACCAGGGCAAACCCAGATCCACGTGCATGAACTCTAACAAGTTCTGGATCAGGCCCACTGGTGTGTGGCCGGCCAGTCCCAGCTCTGCCAAACTGGTCTCTGTGGTCGCAGCCTGCAGGACCTCCACTGCAGTCGGTGCAGCGTCAGACACCTGCTCGATGACTGGCTGTGTTAAAACAGGAGCAGGGTCCACGGATAAAAGCTCAGGGGAGGAATTCAAGACTGGAGGAGGAGGAGGAGGAGGAAAGATGTCGAGCACTGGTGCCGCCGCCGAAACTGTTTCAACTGGTATCTGAAATAAATAAATGAAATTTGAATCACATTATTTAAGTAAGACGGTAACTAAAAGTCTCAGATAGATGATTTAAAGTCTGACGTCATCTCAGTCACCTGTTCAGTGATTGGTTGTGTGATGATGGGGGCGGGGTCAGCGGGCAGAGAGACGGAGGAGGACTCCAGCACTGGAGCTGCCGCGCCGCCATCCTCAGGTGGGATCTGACAACATCAGCAACAACAACAGCTGTTTGACTTTGATATTTCAGCATTCAGGCATCAAAAAATGTCAACATGACTCAATTCACTCGGACAGATTTTAATATTTTCCTTCTTCAGACTATAAAACTAAATGAAGGTAAAACTGAAAGTAAAAAAACCCAAAACATATATTTTCAAGGCAAAACAAAAAGTCTGGATAAAAACAGATTTCAAATGTCAAAAATAACTCCATAATATAACTCCTCTGTGTTTTAAACAGATACTACTAATCGTATTCGGGGTCTACAGATTTATCGGCCTGGGCGATTATCGGGGCCGATATTTGGCATTGTGCAGATTATCTGTATCTATGTTTTATTTTAGTGATTGCTGATCACATTAATTAATTTGAAAGTACAAAGAAAGTGTCAGCATGGGAGGAACTTTTACTTTGTAAAGCTATTTTTATTTATTCATTTTTAATTAAATTTTTCACTTGACTCCAAAAAAAAAAAAAAAAAATGCTGTATATGTTGAAAGTTTCAGTTTGGATTTAACATTTGCTAAAGGCATTTAAACAAAGTTTTGTGTTGGAGTTTGTTATCTTACAAATTCAAAATATTGACAGAGAGATTTTCGTTTTTATTGTAAATGCGAATCAGTTCAAAATATTAGTTATCTGTCTCATTAACTACTAATAATCGATATCAAACAAAATTGGTCGACCCCTAAATCATATCATCAACATTTCGCTACTGATGAATAAAGAAACAGAAACAGGTAAAATTCTCCAGCAAACTAAAAACTGCAAAGGTTTTATTTAATATCGCAATAAATATTCAGCTCAAAGGGTTAAAAAAACTAAAAGGATACTCTCTCTCCTTTAGATTTCTAATTTCAGAGGAGCCATTCACTGACAGCAGCTTTGCCATCAGACTGATCACCTGTACGCCATCTCACCTGTGAGCTGTTGTGTCTGACGGCCACGGCGTTCACCCACAGGAACTTCCCCTGATGCCTGCGGCCCAGCAGAGTCCTCGCGGCAGGACCACGACATTCAAACACTGTGTGGAGACCGGACCTCTGGAGCGACCGCTGTTCGTGAGCCAGAGGGACAGAGTGTCAGCCATGAACACACGTTACACAAACTTTGTCTTTTAAATGCGATTTTACATTTTTTTCTTCATGTAAATGAGCTATAAAAAAAAGAGAGAGAGACAGAATCAACACATAACTATCATACAACAAGGGAAAAAACATGGGGAAACTATATATAGATTTAGCATATATTTATAAATGTATTATTACAAATGTTACACAGACTTTGTCTTTTAAATGCAATTTTAATTTTTTTTCTTAAAATAAATTAGAGAGGCAGAATCAACACAAAACTATCAGATGACAATGGAAAACTATGTCGATATTTATCAGATATTTATACATTTATTATTAGTAGTATTTTTTTAAAACTAATTTCAGGAATTTTCTATTTAACTTTTTACTAATTTATTACTATTTTGTGAGCCAATTTTTGTTACTGTTTTAGGAAGAAAAAAACATTTTTTGCTATTTGTGTCAATTTTGGTTAACGTTTTTTTGGAGGAAAATAAACCAGTTAGCTCTGGTTTCAAGGGGTTAAGTTGAACTTTCAGGACTCAACAGCTGAGTTTGGACTCACAAGCTCAGCTCGTTTAGTTTTAACCCTTAAACCACAGCTAAAATACTGGTAAAGTAACAGCCCCGGTGTCTTTCCATAAGAAGATATGTTGTTGTTATTTGTTGACAAAGCTAACAGCTGCTAGCTGGTGAAGTACCACAGATGTACATTTCAATAACGTCAATAAACTCCTGATTTAAACGCGTTTCAGCGCTTATAGCTTCACTATACACACTGTTATATATAAGAGACATGTTGATGAATATGTTATATTGAATATCAGAGGACTGTGTCTTCACTGGACAGGTTGTCTCTGTCAAAGTCAAACAGAAGACATGCACTCAGCAGCGCAGCGAGGATGCTAACCGGCTAGCTGGTTAGCCGCGTAAAGACGCTGTTTGTGTCTTTGTTTAAGAAGCAGACACAAAAACACAGATGTCAAACTGTGAAGGAGACCTACGTGGGTCCAAATGTCTGAGAGGGGACGGCTGCCTCGGCTCGGTTTTCCAGTCTGTCTCAGGAAACATCTTGCTAAGCATCCCGGAGTCACCCCACTCCTGATGGCAGCCATGCTGGAGAATAATGTCTGCTACGGAAACAGAGAAGGGTCAATCCTCCCGACCAGCCGTTTGCAACATGTTTGGATTTTGCGTTTGTTTAAACAGTGTCATTTTGTTCAAACACAAGACACTTTCAGTTATAATGCATTTTGTATTCATCAGTGATATTTCTTAAAATTCACAATTTATACAGTTTTAAAATGTTTTTAGCCGATATTTTATGTTTTTTATGATATCTGTTGTTAGGGACTTTTTTTTTATTTATCAGAGGAGAGTGGGTGATTACTTTTTATATTTATTGTATTAGTATTTATTACTAACAAGAACAAGAGCTAAGGGACTGTTATTTATTAATCTGGGTGGGGGTTGTGACTTTGTTTTTTATGGTCTTGTCATGCATGCTGGTGAGTAACATTTCTAATTTTTTATCAGCTTTTAAGCAAGACATTATCAGCAAGTGGTTATGATAAAATATCAAATTTCAGGCACAGACATTTGATTTATTTATTTATTATTTTTTACCAAAGTTTACCTCACAAGGATACATTTAGGGATTGTCTGAATGATGTAAAAGATTTTAAAGAGAAACAGTGCCATGACACTGATTTTTTATAAGAGGTAAAAAATTAAATGACAAAAAATAAAATAAATAAATAAATAAAAATATAGGTCACAGGTGGACAAGAGGCGAAGGTCTTCTTCTAATAAAGGTAAAATAGTTTTTAAAAATTGCAATAAATAAATTAATAATAAATAAAATTACATTTGACCCCAGGAGTTCATAGCTTCAGAAGCACCATTAAAAATAACATTTAATTAGATGCAACTTAGATGGAAAACCAAACTAGTCTGTCCAGATGTCACATGAATTGCTGTAAATGTGTGTCAGACTGAAAGTGAAAATCAAATCTTAGCCACATACGAGGGACTACTATCTTTGTATTTATTCCTCCTAACTGGGTGGAGGCTTGCTGCCTCAACTGTGAAATATTATCAGTATCTCTTTGACTCACAGGAGTGAAAGATTTATTTCCTGTTACAAAATGTTCTGTCAAACTAGGCCGACATGATATGAACTCAGGTGAGGTTAAACCAGAATAAACCTGAACACGGTGTCACAGAGCTGAGTTGTCAATACCAGACTCTGCGATCAAGAGAAACTAATAAAGTAACATTTAAATGTTCATAGAATGACACGAGAACAACATATTTTCACTATTTTCTTGTAACTTTCTGTTGTTGTGGTTGTTGTTTTGATTCTGTGCTCTGCGCATGAAATCTGTTGCATGTGTGTCCATAAAAGAGACCCCTCCTCTGTTGTTTTTTCTCGAGTTTAATCCTTTTTATTCCCCCCAATTAAAGCAGAATTTTTTTTTTTTTGTAAACTTGAAAGTTGTCTCAGTGTTTTATGGCATGACAATCCTCCACAGGACAATGCCAGGTCTCCTCTGCCATCATAACCCATGACTTAAAAGAAAAAAGAAGACTGCGCGTTAAAGGACATATTTAAGTATTTTTATTGACATACATTTTCTTTTTTTAGTTTGGTACACTGTGAAAAGCACAAAATTTAATACATCAGACATTAATCGAAGCACCTATCGGTAAAATAAGAAAACACATTTAGAAGTAGAATTAAAATATAGAAATAAAGACTTACATTTTGAAATTATTTATTCACACAATTTCTCATCTGAAAATAAGTATCACATTCGGTGCCATCTTTTTATATCTCTTAACAATTTCACACAAAAAAAAATTCAAACAAAATGTTTAAGATGAATACATTTCTTTAGCTGCATGAAAAATTTATCATTCAGTCTGCAAATAATCAGCAGAATATAAATGTTATCTTGTTATTCCTCGACTTGACATTGAAAAACATTTAAAGTGAATTTCCACTGCGTTGCTTTCTATATATACAGGCTGACGCAAATAATCAAAACTTGTAATCTTGTAATGAGAGCTTCTCTCTCATTATACCGTTTACTTTTGCTGCTGTTCACACAAAAACAATCTTAAAAAGACGAAGCGATGAATTTTACATTCCCAAAAACATAAGAAAAAAAAGGCATCTGTTATATAGACTGAACAAGCAACAAAGTGTGTATTTTGTCTTAATCTGACTCTAAAGTCTGGTCTGCGTTTTTCCGGCTTTTAAAAGAAAAACAGCCGATAGTTTTTTTCTTTTTGTTTTTTTCTTTTCTGTGTTGCTTTCGACAGGTAATAAACTGCCACCATTGTTTTCGGCTCTTCTCATGTTTACCACTTTTGTCCTCTGCATGGTTTATTTCAGCTGCTTCTTCTGTTTCAGAGACTTTTGTCTTCTTTTTTGGAAGTGAAATAATTTGTGTCTCGCTCTCTCTTTTGGTTTGGCGTCGCTGTGGCTCTTGCAAAGGGGACTCATTCAGATTTAAATTGCGAACCCCTGTTACCAAAGTCTCCTGCTGTATGGTTTCCTCTACAATTTTTATTTTTATCTTTCTCTTACCGCGTCCTTCAATACTACGAGTTTCTTTAATTTCTGTATTTACATGTGTTTTTGGCGTCTTTAAACCATGTCTTCCTTGCGCTGTATTATCAGTGTGTCTTTCTGTTGTTGTCTCCTGTCTCATCTCGTCTCCCTCGCTCTCTGTCCTGCCTCTGCTTTCTGGCAGTTCTTGCCGTCGAAAAGAAGAGCCTGCTTTGCTTTGAGGATGTTTATTATCTCCTTTGCTTTGCTTCTTTTCGTCTTGTTTGTCTGCACTAATTATGTCTTTATGTGTTGAATGTGTAACACTGATTTCCTGCTGTGATCTGCTCTGTTTCACATCATCGAATCCTCTCTTGTCCTCTACATCTGCACTCAAGTTAGGATTTCTCACTGATGTTTCTTTCCTTTGTGCATCATCTCTCATTTGTTCCTTGTCCTCCTTAACGTCCCTCTTATCCTCTCTAGGTTGCTCGTGTCTTTTATAGTTGCCTGTGCTCCCCTGCTCACACCTCTGATCAACTTTAGACACTTTCTGCTCAGCCTCACCAACTCTTCCCCTGACCTGAAACTCAGGATTGCAGAGGTCATATTTTGTCAGGAGCTTTCGGCTCCCTGACGTGATCCCCCTTTCACGAGCTCCACTTTCCCCTTCTTTGTCTACCTTCACATGGAGCTCCGTCTTCAACCCATCTCCCTCTCTGTCCACATGAACAGTTTTAAGGCAATAATGTTCAGTTTTCTGTGCATCCCCATGATCTCCATGCATGTTCTGTCTAAAATCATTAAATCTGTAATCTACATGCTGCTCTGCATCCCTGTCAAGGTGTTTTGCTGAAGCTTCCTCTGTCCTCTCTGACTGTTTGTCACCTTCCATCTTTCCACCCTCGTCTCTGTTTACATCCACTCTTTCCTCATCTTCCTGCATGTCAACACAAACATGAGGATGAGCATATCTTGCATGTTTGTTGCTTACTTCCCATTTAGGACTCTGATCACTATACTGATTATACATGTCATGTCCCTCCTGCCGTCTCCTTTTTTGTCTATCATTTTGTCCTACAGTGTCATTGTCCTGATCGTTGACACCCTCAAGCTGAGTTTCTCTCTTTTCTGGCTGATCATCCGACTCAGCATTTCCTTTCATGTCCTCCTCATCATCATCACCTCTCTGTTTTTCGACCTGAGCATCCTGAGGATGATAATATGAGTCATTTCTTTCCTCATCACCCTCCTGATGATTTTTTGATAAGATCTGACTGACATTAACTCCCTGATCCTCGACATTATGGTCTGATGGCAGCCCTATTTCTCCAGAACGAGTTCTGATGTCTTTATCTCCTGTTTCTTCATTTGTGTTGATGGAAGCAGCTGCTGCATGTTCATTACTCACTTCATCTACCCACTCAGCCTCCTTTGGCTCTCTCTTCTTTTCACCATCCTGATTCTGGTCATAGACATCACTGTCGGCAGGTGGGAAGCCTGCAGGAGTTGACATCTCCCCAAATTCTTGAGGACAAGTGTTGGCAGCGTGCACTGGAAAATAGGTGTAAAATCAATGCAAAGTACCAAACAATTTAAAGCAGCCATAAGTGAACATAGTAAACATGTTTGCCATCTTACTTTTCTTTTTTCTGTAGAAGAGAAGATAAGCGTCGTGGAGTCTATGAGAGAAATGTGCAAAAGAGAATGAGGTAATTTTCAATATTGTAAAATGCCTGTATTTCACACAGAGGCTTTCTGTTGTACATCCTCACATACATGCATATGCAGGTATGCATGCATGTGCACACACAAAAAATAATAATAACTTCACTTATTCACAGTACTTTGAAAAACAAAAGACAGAGGTGATAATGACAGATGATAATGGGAAAAAGAGATAGAAACAATTAAAAAATAAAAATAACAGTAACAACCCATATCAACAAGAGTGAATGCAAATCAAAGAATACAAGCAGTAAACATGGAAATAATCCTAAAAATAACATTAGAATAAGAGAATAAAAAATAAATTAAGAGACAAATTAAAATGGATCAATTAAAATGGACGACAGGGTTAAAAAGGGTTACTTCTTGTATTTTTTTTCTTTTACCTGCAAATACTGTAAATCATCATCTTTTTTAATTAATTAATTTTAATTTATCAATTATTTCAAGTAATTCAAATATGCTTATATGGTATATTCAAGCAAATTAATTTAAAACTTAATAAAAAATAACCGCAAAAAAATGTTTGGTGCCAATAAAAAGGAGTGCCTAAAACTTACTTTTCAAAGTTGTCGACCTGGAATGGCTGATAATGAAGCTGTGGATGAAACGAATAACCAAACATAATGTGATTATTCAGTTTTTTCACCGTAATATTTCAGTTTTAACAGCAAAGGAGTTAAAGAGATCAGTCTTACCAATGTGACCATGGTATCATTGAAGTTATACCATTTGTCATCATCCTGAGATTTGATTGTTGCCGTGTAATGTCCACCTCTAAGACTGCCAAAATGTTCAATGACCGCATACAGCTCATATGTCTGACCCTAATAATAGAAAACATGACAGATATTATTATTGGTAATGAAAAAGAAATGTGTCATAATATTAAAATATACTGGATACAAACCTCTGGTATCTGTAGGACGTAGGGAACATCCACAGTGCAGCTGATTTTGACATGAGTCATGTAATCGTAGTTAAAGTCAAACCTCTTCAGCAGCAGCATCAGGACGTCTGGGTGATGCTTTATTACACATTTCTGAAATAAAAACACGTCGCCGACATGTATTATAATGTTTTCATAATGTACACTTACTATCAGAGTTAACGCACATAAATCAGAAATATGTTTTGTCAATACTCACAATTGTAGCATCAGATTTTGCATCACACTCGTCACAGTACATCTGGTTTTCGCCGCTGAAATCCGAATCTCTGAAAAACTCCGCAATACCATTCACCTTAAAAAAAACCGCACTCGTCATTTTTGCATCTTAAATTAGCTCAGTGAAAGACGTCCTGCAAACCAACCACTATAATAAATGTTGTTTTTGTACATTTCTGCAAACTACTTGTATATTACATTTCTAAATT
Organism: Plectropomus leopardus; assembly: GCF_008729295.1. Classification (NCBI taxonomy): domain Eukaryota; kingdom Metazoa; phylum Chordata; class Actinopteri; order Perciformes; family Serranidae; genus Plectropomus; species Plectropomus leopardus. The sequence continues at coordinate 17,354,238 of NC_056485.1, read as the reverse complement.
TTATACATAGCAGGTATGTTGAAACTTTACATTTCTTCACGTTTCAGCTTTTTAAATTTTATGTTGTGACAATGCTATAGTTTGGTTTAGGCAACAGAAAAAGTGTTTAGGGTACAGAAAACATAATGTTTTGACAGAAATATCTGGTTTGGTCACTACAAAAACAAAACAGGACAGGATGCATATATATATATTTTTTTAAATCTTGCTCTGGTTGCCACAAACATGGCTGGAAAATCATAGCTGAAAAGGTCCCGAAATTCGAGTCATTTCATTCTTGAGTCAAAGTGGACTTTGGTGCCAAATTAAAATAAAAATCCCTTAAGATGTTCTTGAGATGTTTTAAGACCCTTGACCACCAACATTTTACCCTGAGATACTGTGTGCGCAAGAATAAGACAGACGTGGTCAAAGTAACCTTGACCTTTTGTGTATGATTGCTAAAATCTAACCATTTCATTGGCTCGTCCAAGTGAATGTTTGTGCAAATTTGGAGACATTTCATCAAAGTGTTTTTGAGATATCATGTTTGTAGAATGAGATGAATATGCAAGGTCACGTTGACCTTGACCTTTCACCACCAAAATCTAAGTTCATCGTTGAGTTCAAGTGAAGATTTGTGCCAAATCTGAAAATAAAATCCCTCAAAGTGTTCCTGTGCCATCACATTCACAAGAATGACACAAATTAAGTTACAGTGACCTTGGCCTTTGACCTATGACCATGAAAATCTAATCATTCCATCGTCAAGTCCAAGTGGACATTCGTGCCAAATTTGAAGAAATTCTGAGATTTTGTTGCTACAAACACAGCAGGACATGTCCCAAAATCTCATTAAAAAAACCCTCTTATGTCGTCATAAACATGGCTGGACACATCCTGAACTCTTGCTCAAAAACCTTTGCTTCTGTAGCGATAATGTTCCGAATTTTCCTTAAAGAACACCTGCTTTTGTCATCTGTCGACAACTTTAACATATCTATGATTCGCAGAAATGTGCCAACATTTTATTCTGGTGAAGGGGGCGGTGTCCTAAAAGATCTCTGACCTACAAACTAGTCTGCGTTTAGTTCACTATATCCCCTGCCAATAAAAATATACATTATATTTAACAGGATATGAGCATCTCACCACATTGTAGTTCTCATGGTAAAAATCCACCAGTGGAAGAGGAAGAGACCAAAATGCTCCATCATCCTCTTTCTCAGTGCAACCTGCAGAACATTTGGTCCTGTGTGTCAACAGTCCGTGGAAGATCTGAAAGCACAAAAAACGGACTAGTGCCCAAGTATTTTTCATTTAATGTACAGAATCCCTTCAATATTTAAGATGTCTTCTTTACCTGAGATGCCTTAGAACTGGTCAGACCTAAAATCTTCTCAAAGTACTCTGCAGCATCTTGCTGTTCGCACACTGAAAGAAGGAAGCCAAAATTAATGTGTATTTCTTCAACAAAATAAAGGGAAAAAAATACATATTTGCTTTTGCTCAATTACTCTAAATTATTAAATATATTCTCTCCAAGTAGGGCTTAAATGATTGTCTGTTAGTATTACTACTACATAAAACCTTAATGTAAACTGATAAAATGTGGTCCTCACAGAGCCCATCTGAAGGCTCTGCTGCTCTGTGTGTTAACACATACTTTACCTCTGTTGATGCCCAGCTTTTTTGTGATTTTATAGGTGTAAGCCGTTTGTCCTTTTAAGTCATCAAATAAGGATTTAAGATGACAATCCATACAATCACGTTTTTCACAGGTGTGTCTACAAAAAGTGAACATATGGCAGGCATGAGAGATATAAAGTGCACTGCAGCCTAAATGAAATTTAAAATTCATTATATGGCATGAAGTTGGACCTACTTTTCAACAGCTTCTCTGAAGTCTTTGGTCATAAACAGCACCTGCAGCACACTGTTCAAGTAACATGTTGCGCCCTGGTTTAACAGGCCATGGTATGTATTGCCTGTGGGGAGGAGACCATTAAAGGCTTAGTTAAGATTTTTTTAAAATAAATAAATAAATAAATGATTACATTTAAAAAAAGATAATGATAAAACAAAATAATAAAAAAAAAATGTACCACCTTAAAAAAAATGACTAAATAAAAAATAAAAATAAAATAAATAATATCAGCAGCCCCGCACAAGTGCCTAGGATTTTAGGAACATTTCTAAGACTTGTTAGGATGTTTCTAGAATTTTAGGATATATCCATATTTTAGGATATATCCATATTTATACATGTTAACATCCATATGTATTTTAGTAATATTTATACATTTTAACACCCATATGTATCTTTAACCAAACATTTAGTTTTTAACAATATGTATACATTGTTTACAACATATATGTATTTTTACCCATATTTATCCATGCTAAACACACTAAGAAAGTTTTAATATCCTGATGTCTAAATAAAATTTATTGAGTGGGACTTTTTATGTGGCTAAAATACATTTTGCCACTGGCCCCCATCCACTGAAGGACATTGCTTAGCTTCTGTGTCCAACACCAGCCTGTTTCTGCAAACTGGGAGTGTTGCCAATGATATCTACTGTTTGTAACACACTGACTAATGTATTAGTATCTCATACAAACCCACTGCAAAAAATCAGAACTATACCGTTAATAATGCACAGAAATGTATATACTATTAATGACAAACCGGCCTTACAGCTGATCATCTTACCTGAAGAAGCCAATACATTGTTGACATACTGAACACCATTTTCGAGGTTATTCATTTTGATTCCCTCGATGCGCTTTTATCAGTCCGCTTCCACGCTGTCAGCTGCAAAGGGGGATTTTGACACTTGTTGAAAATAAATCAGTCGTTTTGGAAACGAACACAAATGCAGAAAAATGAGCGCCTACCTTCAGTTGTTTCACAGTTGAACAAGTTCTTGTCTCCGATTTTCATCGGCACACACAAACAGCATCTTTTTACTGTAAATTACTTACTTTCTCTTTCACTTATAACAAACCTGCAGGAATGCTGCATTCAAGGTATGTCGGACATATCGGTTTCATAAATAAACGTCTCATGTGACTGACAAGAAGCCCTGTTCCAAGACACGACGCTCTTCCCTTCTCAGGGGGTGTTCTGTTCGTGTGTGTCATTGAGTGAAAAAAAACATTTTTGGGGAGAGAAAAAAATATTTTTTTGCAGGGGACAAGGATCTTTGGCGAGAATTTTTTTGGGGCAAGAAAAAAAAATTTTTTTTGGCTAGACAAATTATTTTTTGGGGGGTGAGAAAAAAACTTTTCAGGGATATTAAAGACTTCTTTGTGTTATTAAGGACTTTTGAGGATATTACAGACTTAATTATTCCACTTAATGGGATTTAAAATCAAAGTACAGTTTTAGCAGCGAATTACATGCATGGTATATTTTTTTAATCTTTTGTCGTAGACCAATAGTAACTTTGTCTGCACACTTAAGTATTTTCTTGAATAAATACACTGTTTGTTTAAGGTGTATGTTGCCCATGCATGGACGTCTCTGTTTATGCGCAGTTTTATTTTTTAAAAGTAAAGCATTTTGAACTGCTTCTCTTTGACATGGCTCTTTGCAAACACATTTGAAATGAATTGAATCAATGAAAGATGAGGTTTGAGACAGAACTTTTTTTTAATATGTATTTTTTTATTTGTACAACAGCAACAGATGGAATCAAACATGGAATCTCAAATAAAATCACAATAAAACAGCCAATACAGTGAGGCCTGTGGCATGCAAACAGCAGCAGGGGGAGATGGTCTCTGTCACACGGATTGTCCTCCAGGAACCTTTAACACAATCATGATGAGAGACATGTGCTGGACTCCATATTCAGACAGTTTCTTGGAGTCGTCATCCAGGCTCTTGTCTGTGAAGATCAGCCGCACAGCCCCGTCTCCTTCACACACACACACACACAAAGAAAGAGAGAGAAAACACACATAAACACACAGAGAAAAACAGAAATTAACAGATTAATAATAGTCATTTAAACCCAAAGAGACAAAGCCCGTCACTATGTAAGTTTAATTTAAGGTCAAGTTCAAATAGGCCCATCCTTTTTCAGCTTTGCATGCAAATATTTTTTGTTTCTCTTTTTTGGACATTCCACAAAATCGAAACATAAGAAAAATGGAGGTGTTAATAGGGAGAGCAGTTGATTAAAAAAAGGTGAAAAGTCTAAACCACATTCTCTACTGTAAACTGTCACTGCCACAATAACGAACAATCCCTGAGTCTTTGCTCTTGTTAAAAATGGAAAAAAGTAAAAGATAATAATCACAACAACAATAATAAGTTTCATTGTGTGTGTGTGTGCGTGTGTGTGTAAGTGCTAATTTCGGCACTGGCTGGTAATCAGCTCCTTCTCAACTGACTGTACACTTGAACGTGGTTATGAAAACAAAAATCTTTTCCAGGTGGCATCAAGTTAAATAAAACCTCTTACCTTTTGTCTCGGGAAGCTTCTCTGCTATCTTTTCCCTCAGCTGCAGCACCGTTATGCTCTTCATCTGCTCCTCCGTGTTGCACAGGTCGATGGTCACCTTCTGCCCCTTTACACCGTGCACAATGACCTGGTAGATTTTTCCCATTTCTGTGCTGTTTTTGTGAATACGAGTCACTGTGCTGCTTTCGGTTGTGCTGCTGAGAGGTAAATGCCACTTCAGGATGTTGTTTTGGCAGATCACAGGGCTCTGACGCGGGAGGGGACACACTTTCACTTTCGTCTTTATGTTATTGTCATTGTCATTATCTGCATTATAATTATTTACTAAAATAATTATCTTCTGAGGTTTTGTGTTAAGTTTTGATTTTTGTTTTGTTTTTGTAGAACATATGCTGGTGCACACGTGTTGTGCACGTGACATTTGAACCCATCATTTCCTTAACTGACCACTCGAAACACTTCAGTCCATACATAAAATAAAATAAAATAAAATAAAATAAAAACACTTCTTTTGGACACTGCTGAATTTTTGTCCAATGGTCTGCATGTACCGCCTGTGCAGCATTTCCTCTAAAACTGCACCCAGTGTACTGAGATGATAACTGGAAAGCACCTGATTCTCCATATAATCAAAGTCTGTTTACCAGCTGATCCACATTCTGGCAGATAATAAAGTGATGCGCAACTTTCTTTTGATACCATGGTGTTAAAACTGTATTCATAAACATTATCACTAATATGGAACAATAATTTAGAAATTGAGGTTTAATATGCAAATTCAAAACAATGCAAAAACAAAAAGTAGGCTACAATATCCTACAAAAAAGCAGGGACATTCAACTTGCTTTGCTTGGGGGCCACTTCTGCAAAATGACAGGAGGCCAGGGGCCAGTCGCAGCAGCCCCATGCATGTTTCTAGGATTTTAGGACACTTGTAGGATTTTAGCATGTTTAAGGACATTTGTAGGATTTTAGGATATTCAAGGCTGGCCCCTAATATGCTGATACAAAATAAAATAAATAAAAATCATGCACGTGTTATGTGGCTCATAGCACGAGGAATCCTTTTCTCCAACCAGCATTCGCGTGATTTCTTGTAAATGTCTTGAAGGGAAAACTGAAAGTAATAAAACAAAAACAATTCTTGGTGGAGTCAGTGAATGTGGCTCAGCAGACAGTCACAGTTTCGCATTTCCGGAGAGCAGACGGAGAAGTTTACCGACGAAGGAGCTCAACTGAAAAGAAAAATGACCACACAGGGTCAGGAGGAGAAAAGATACGACCCCAAAGACACGACCCTGAAGTTTGTCAACAGACCGGATGATCTGGATCCAATGCGTAAGCACAAAATGCAATTATATGGTCGCACTGTTGCAGTATATTCATGTTTCTTTGGCGCGTGCATTGGTTATCCCAATTAAGCCAATTAAAGGAAATACATGTATCACGTTTTAGTTTGTTGATATGTAACGGCAGATTGATAACTGAGACATTGTTTTTATTTTACTAAAAGGAAGACGCGTTGGATTTATAGTGCAATTGTGATGCTGCGTTCATTGTCTGCTCTTTTTGTTGTTAATCTCAGCTCCAGAGGAGGGAGACGTATGTCTCCGAGCAGAGATGTCCTGCGGTCACGCTGTCACTCCAGAGTCTCTCACTGGGTGGTGTCGCAGCCTGCTGGATCAGGTACTTTCCACCTTTACATTTGCAGTGTTTGCCTCAGTGGAGGAGGAGTTAGGTCTCAAACTTTCTCCTAAGAATTACTGATTGTAACAATGCTCTCACTACATAATTTAATGTATTTATGTTTAATTTTGTTACACATATTTCTTAAAATGAGCTATGGCACACTTGGTCTCTTGTGAGTACTTTATTTTCATGTGAAAATTTAATTTTATACATTTTTACTAAATAAGAGGTGGACATTTCTACAGTTAATTTTTAATTAGTGTTAAAGTAAATCATTTCATTATGAAGAATTCCTCCTTTCTTAGGTCTACGCAACCCAGTCATCAAATAAATGTTGGAGTTGGATGTTTCTGCAAACCATGGATGTTACTTTTGTACATTTCATATGTAGCAGATATGTTGAAACTTAACGTGTCTTTTATTTTTCAGTTTTCAATTTTATTTTGCAATAATGTGATTAAATTGGTGAGGGAAACATCACATTTTGGCTTAAAATTCATGGTTTGATAGCTGGACATGTAAAACACATGCAGTTTTTACATGTAAAAGGTGTTTAACTCTCCAGCTAAGTTCACTTTATCTGTCACAAACAATCTGTTCTTTGAATTTCAGGGCCAACACAAATTTAAGTGCCCTGCTTTAAAGGACGGCACCTTGCAGAAGTGCGATGCAGAGTGGTCTTACCAAGAGGTGCGCAGGCTGGCGGTGCTGACCTCTGAAGAGATGCAGCACTTTGAGGAGCACATCGCCCTCCTGGCTGCCACAGAATACTGTGAATATAAATCGGTGAGTGTCCCAGTGTCGAATCTAAAAAAGTACAGAAGAGATAGTTTCTGTCTATTAAATCCAGCAATCGTGCAGACAACAGAAATAACGTACAAGAGTAGAAACAATAGTTTAGGGCAGGAATACTTAATTTGGTTTGATTGGGGGCCACTTTATTTCAAAATGACAGGAGGTCAGGGGTCATACATGTTTTCAGGACTTAAGGACATTTCCAGGATTTTTAGGGATTTCTAGGATTTAAGGACATTTTGAGGGTTTCATGACATTTATAGAATTGTAGGACATTTTAAGGATTATAGCAGGTTCATAGGATTTCAGGACGTTTCTAGGATTTTAAGATTTTTTCTAGATTTTAGTTTTTTTCTAAGATTTTAAAATGTTTCTAGGAATTTAAGGACATTTTGAGGATTTAATGACATTTCTAGGATTTTAGGACATTTTAAGGTTTTAGCAAGTTTATAGGATTTTAGGACTTTTATAGGAGTTTAGGACATTTCTAGTTTTTCATGACATTTCTATTATTTTAGGACTTTTCTAGTATTACAGGACATTTCTATGATTTTAGGATGTTAAATAGGATTTTAGAATATTTCCTAGATTTTCTCTCAGATTTTAAGATGTTTCTAGGATTTTAAGACATTTCTTGTTTTTAGGAAGTGTATAGTATTACAGATCATATATAGGATTTTAGGATGCTTCAAGGATTTAAGGATATTTTGAGGATTTCATGACACTTCTAGGATTTTAGGACATTTCAAGGATTTAAGCAAGTTTATAGGAGTTTAGGACATTTCTTGTTTGTAGTAGAGATCATATATAGGATTTTAGGATGTTTTTCGATTTTAGGACATCAGGGACTTACCTTGGATCTTTGTGGGAGGTGCAAGGGATCCTCCTCTGGCATAAACAAGCTCTATTTGTATGCCGTTTCATGCACTCTGGCACCTCATGTATGCCAAAAGTACAGAAACAACTCCCAGTGTGAATCTCTATATCGTATTTATGAATTAGAAGAGGGTTAGGGGCCACCCGGCACCCTATCAGGGGCCAGATTTGTGGTAAGTTAAGTACCATTGGTTTAGGGGAAACTTAAAGTTGCTCTTTTGCTCAGTTCTTCTAACTTTCAAATAGAAAGCTTATAAGCATTTGTCCCAAAATGTCTTCCCTAAATGTTACTCACATCCTTTCCAACAGTGTCCTCGATGTGAAACTTACTTGGAGAGAAAGGACCTCGGTAACCTTAACGTGCAGTGCACAGTCTGTACAGCAGACAAGAAGAAGAATTACCAGTTCTGCTGGCAGTGTCTGAAGCCGTGGAAAGGTGCGGCTCCACGCTCCGACCGCTGCGATAACGACGGCTGCATCAACCACGACCTCGAGCTCCTCAAGAACTGCAGGTACACCGTCCTCAAAGAGGTGCAGGGCGTCAGTGCCTGTCCCTCCATCCGGGCCTGTCCCACCTGTGGCCAGAGGGTGGAGCACGACAAGACGGGCTGCAAGAACATCATCTGCCCTCGCTGTCAGGTCGAGTTCTGCTTTGTGTGTCTGAAGCTCACTCCCGAGTGCCTGAAGACGAGCTCTTACTTCATCGCCTGCAGTGACGGTGTGGCCCCCAGACAAACCTCCATACCTGTGTGGCACAGAAACTAAGAGAGAATTTGACACATTTGCGTCTTACATATCCGAGTGCCTTTTTCTGTCACACTATGCTGTTCTTTTCCTGTTCATTGTTCGATTATAAAATTCTTCTCACAACTGAAGCCAAAAGTGTAGTCCTATAAGCTTATTTGTTCATGTGCATCGTGAGCATAAAAATATGTACTTTTTTCTTATTATATTATCAACTGCAGCCTAATAAAGCTTCCCTTTACATGAATGCAGAATGACTGTTTCATGTCTTACAGACGCATGTATGCGAAAACATCTCCTATAAATTGTACAGGGTTAAGTCTTAGAAACATGAGCACATCAACAAACAATAAAAAAAACAGGAAGATGTTACAGGTTGTGCGTTACATGAAAATTACCTGAAACTTAGCAAAGAAAGGAAAAAAGGTGAAACAAAAAATAAAACAAAACGATAAATATGTACATTAAAAGTTATCAACAACAATAACAATAATAATATTTTTCTAAATATTTTCCCTATTTTTAAAAATTATTGTCTATTAATTTCTCTGTTTTTAAAACTAAAACTAATTTATATGTGATTTTCTTTTCCCTTTTTTTCAATTTTGCCAAGTTGCTCATTTCTATTCATGTATTCAAAAGAAATCAAATCCATTTGCTCAGGTTTCAAAGGTTTAAATGCATGTGAAAGGTGTCAGACTGCAGCACAAGAAAACTGATGTCGCTCTTGGTTTCAGAGAGTTAAACAACAGTAAAATAATAACAGCCAAATTTTAGTAAATCCCCTCAAGACGCTCTTGAGATATCGCATTCAAGATGATGAAACAAAGTCACGCTGACCTTGATGTTTGACCTTTGACTGCCTAATTCTAATCAGTTCATACTTGTGTTAATTCCAAGTGGATGTTTGTGCCAAAGTCCTTCATGTATATATACACGTAAGGACAATCTGAGTGTAATCTGAAAGTAATCAATGACAGTTCTGCCTTCAGTCAGCAAGTGTTGCCAAAATAAGAGCATAATTTCTCCTCTTTTTAATGCAGTTTATTTCTCACCATCATGGTCTTCAGTAAAAAACACAAGAACTCACTTGTCAGTGTCCTAAAACTGAAAAAAAGGCAACATTTATCCAAAATGCCGAGTCAGACGGTACATTAAAACATCACTGATCACAGTCCCTATCAGTCACAGTCCATAGAAGCACAAAATCGACAACCAACAGTGTCAAAAGAATGAGGTTTGCATTGCCACGGACATGAATAAACTGTTCAAAGTGACCAAAAACATCTAATTACGCATCACCTCCATGGCTCTCTTTTGGCGTTTTCACCGATCTTTGCAGCCATTCTCCTCTGTCGAAGACTTGCAGCAGGCTGCATTTTCTCTTCGTCTCTCTTTGAACTGTTTGGTTTCCTGTACAGGTTTGGTGAACAGCTACAACCTGTTTGTTCATTCATTCTCATCTGACCTTGCAAATATCCTGTCGTGTGCTGAACTGAAGGAGAGTAGCCGTTTGAGGACACATGAAACGACTTTACATCAGAATCAAACATATCTGCGCCGACGCCGGCCTCTTTTCTCAGTTTGATGCCATTTTCTTCTGTTCTTGCCTCTGCTACTGACTCCCTTTTGTATGTCACAACTTTACTTTCTGCAGATTTGTCGCTAATTCTTTTAAGACCAACAGTCATATTTGTTGTTTCGTTCTTTGCAAAATTTGACATTAGCATTTGCAGTCTGTCTCCATTTACTCCAGTGTCTGTTTGAAGCACGTCTTTATGCTGCCTTTCTTTCTGCTTTGGCTGTTTTTCCAGTTCACCAGACAGATTTTTCTGTTTTTTCCAAACAGTATCGTCGTGACTCTCCTTTAATCTATCGCCATTTAAGTGCCTCAAGTTTTCCCCTCTGTTGCAGCTTTCATAATTTGGTCGATGACAAGGAACGAGAGGCTCTCCTCTCTCGTCCTCGTCTTGTCTTTCTTCAGCCTCAACATCTGAATGTGTGCAGAGAGTCTCCTGATTACCCCCATAAGTTGTTTCAGGACATCTGCTCACTTTAAAGAGAAAAAAAGGAGTTATTACTGATTAACCCTCTGGTATCATTATGGACATCTTTTTCCAAATGTGTAATTTTTCACTTTCATTGGCAATCATTTTGGCTGTGTTACTTCATATGGAATGATTTTTTTGTTTTTTCTCAATAAATTTTTGCAGTTCTAATTTCTATAATACACTGTGTACAAATATACTACCACTAAAGGCCACTGAAGACAAAAAGGAAACTTCCAAAAACTTTCATTAAAATACTATATATAAATATTTTTCCTCCATTTTTTGGGGATAAGTCTTTTTCATCAACTTCAATCCTGATCAAAATAACCAAATATTTAAACATTTTGTGGAGTTTAACCCTGTAAATGCTTTTTCAGAAACAAGGCCTAGTTTCGTTTACGAGTAAGCGATTGTAAATCAGCTGTCTACAGTGGCGTCCCCAGAAATTGTGGTGGTCAGATAAAGCCACTGAAAAACATAAAGCTATAACCGGATTTCAGGGAATCAGTTATGTTTTAATGTGTTATGTATGTAAGTTGCTCTTCAAAAAGGCTGATTGTTGTTTTTCTTGTTTCTTCTAAAAAGCTTCATTCATTGTAAGGAACAAAACTTTTATTGGAAACAAGGGGAGACTTGTGGGGGCATTTTTGAGAAAGTCTGTTCTGTTAATTGTCATTTTTAAATTTGAATTGACCTAATTAAAAACTAGAAAATATGCTCAAAGTGCAGATCTCCACCAAGGAGGCTTGTGGAGTTATCTGTGTTCAGTAGACTTTAATAACTACTGTTTTGTGCAGGTGGATAATCCTTTTTGAGCCATGAAGAAACATTTTTAACAGCAGGTGATATCTTTTTAGTATCTGTGTACAGTGCAGCGCTACATTTAATAAAATATAAATGTAAAATCTAAAGAGAGTAAATAAATTAAAAAGTGGTGCATATTCAAACTCACCTTTCCTGTACATGAGGAGGTACGCTGTACGAGACCTCAGAGACGTTTCTCCAGCCCCAAACGGTTGTTTGACCTGTTGAATTTAAAATAATTACAGTAAATGATGATTTTCATGTTTTAAACTGTGTTAAGAGTTGTGAAACTTTACTGCATATAGAAAAAATATCATCCTTACTTTGTTAACAACATCATCATTGAAGTGATACCACATGTAAGTTTCAAAGGATCTGATGTGTGCAGTGTAGTGACCTCCGGTTAGATTACCAAAGTGGTCGACTAAAGCGTAGAGCTCGTATTTGCAGTTCTGAAGAGAAGGAAATAAAACAAAGTCAAGGCATTTAAGAAATGTCTAATCAAGCTGCTGCTGGAATAAATACAAAGAAACATGCCTTCATGTGCAGAGTTCGGGGTACGTCCGCGCTGCAGTGAAGTTTGATGAAACGCCCGTGCGTGTAGCCGAAGCTGAATCTTTTCAGCAGGAGAGTCAAAACCTCTGGACTCTGTGTGATCTCACATCCCTAGACCACATCATGAAAACAGCAAAAATAATGTTACTATATCACTATTCACTGCAATTCACATAATCTCTCTTTAAACACGCCGCTGGACGCCGTTAAATGGCGTTCCAACTTTGTGTGAGTCGGGAGTGTCCATTATTTACAGTAACCCCATGAGAAATTATGTGAACGTTTTGTTTTGGAGGGAAAACTTGACTCAAACACTCACAAATTCTGCATCTTGCTTTTTATTGCAGCGGTTGCAGAACATCTTGTTGTCCCCGCAGACTTTTTCTCCCTTGAAGAACGTCTCCAGCCCTTTCTCCTGCAAACAAAGTACATTTATTCATCCTGTATGCATCTTTTATCACATATTTTTCTGAGTGCATAACTCTTATTCTTGTTCGTGGAAAGCACAGTACCACGTTGTAGGTTTGATAAGGCAAATCATCCACCGCAAGTGGCAGAATCCAAAAATAGCTCCTGGAATCATTTTTGTCGTTGCAGCTGAGGCATTCGATCTTGTGATTGAGCTCTCCCTTAAATATCTGGAGACAAAGAAACATCAAAAGTTCAATAAATGCCGTGCAACCTGGTTAGAGAGACTGCTACACGAACTTTTAATAAATTACAAGTATTTAAACCTGAACTCTGAGAAAATGCGTGCGATTTCTTTAAAAAAAGAAAATGGGGGAAAAAGCAACTTGCAACAAGGAATTATTCAATTTAGAAAATCTTTAAAAAATAAAGAAAAATCAGTGGAAAATTATATTTATAATTATTTCATATCCAATTTATTGTGCATTTCATTATTATTTGGTAATATTTATTTATCTATTATTTATTAACTGAAGCATTTTGCCATTATCATTTCCTTTGTTGTTGTTTTTTTTAACTTTTTTTTCCTCAGGTAATTTTTTTCTACTTTTTGATGAATTTTCTTGCTAATTTTTGGGTCATTTCCTCCTTCTGCCCATATTATTGAACAAAATCAAGCCAATTTGCTCCGGTTTCAAAGGGTTAATGGTTTGATCATGAAAATAACTGAATATGAAATAAAGTTAGCTCCACTTTAAAAAAAAATAAAAGATTAAAATGCTGTTTAAAAATGAATGCATGATAAATACTAATCTGCTTTTCGACTATATCAGAGTATATTTCTAATTCCTGTCTTAAACTTTCCCCACCTTGGCTGCCTCTGGACTGGTCAGACACAAAATCTTCTCAAAATACTCCGCAGCATCGCGCTGCTCGTACACTGAAAGTGGAACATAAAATATAATTATTAATACACATGCAGCCTCTCTGATCAGCAACCCTGCAGCAGCAGTGTGACATCTCAAATCAAAAACGTACCGTTGGTGATCCCCAGTTTTGTTGCGAAGTTGTGTGTTTCGGCCCTACTTTTCTGTAAATCCTCAAACAGTCTTCTGAGCTGTCTGTCGATGCTCGTCGAATCGTCGATGCAGCATCTGCGGCACAGTGAGAACAGGCGACTTCATCAGACCAGTGAGGCAAAGTCAGGATATTTCGTCTGATTTAGATCAAAGCTCTGCTCGTGTGAACTGCACTGATTTCATATCAAATATTTGACTTTAAAATCGGTCTTGAAGGAATGCCTCAATATTTATAAAACACGCTGTGGTAAATATGAAGCTGGACCCCACAGCTGGTCGGCTAAGCTTTTATAAAAGGAAAGCTGTCTGAAGTTAACAAAAATGTGTCTGCTTCCACCTCTGAAGCTCTCTGACACTAACAATATCTCATTTTGTTTCTACAACAAAGTTTTAGGGCCACACTTAAGAAAAGATCTGAGCTTTTCAGAGATACAGTATAATATTAAGTGGAAAAAGTTAAGGATATTACTAAATGAATAAAAGTCAATACGTGAATTAAGTCGTAATTTTAGTGAAAAGTGAAAAGTTGTCACATTAAGCAAATAAAGTAGTATTTTTATGAAAAAAAATAATATTTTGTGAATGAAGTTGTAATTTTACAAGAGAAAAGTCATTATATTACATGATCCACCCTGACTTTTTCTGCGGTTCGGACTTTGTCTCTCTTTATACAATGTCACTTGACTTTTTTGGGATAAATATCTCAGTTTTACAACTTAATTCACTCAATTTAATGACTTTTTTTCTCGAAAAATTAAGGCTTTTCTTGCATAATCGTACCCATTTTTCTTGCAAGGGCATGATTTTTTTTCTCATAAATTAAAACTTTATTCTCCTAAAATTACAATATTTTTCTCCCAAAAATTACCTTGTTTTCGTAATATTATTACCTTATTCTTGAAATCTCCAATTTCTTTTTTTCTTGTTCTCTATGTGGCGCTAATACTTTGCTGTACGTCTCATCCAACCAGAAAGTAAAAATGCCAATATTGTTATTTTTTTTCTGATGCATCCAGTCAGTTTTTCATTACTATTCCCAACCACAAAATTGTCAAGCATATAATCTACCAGCAATATTACAACATGTCGTTTTCACACTGCAGTTTTTCTACGTTAGTGAGCTAACCAGCTGCTGGTTGCAGCTTCATATTTATCGTAGAGGCTCGTCAAGAAAAACTGATGTCACTAACCGTTTCACAGCCTCCCGAAAGTCTTCAGTCATGAAAAGCACCTGCAGCACGCTGTTCAAATAGCATGTCAGACCTGGACTGATGAGGCCGTGATAATCTAAAGACACGACAACGACACAAGACGTATAACTGCAACATTATCTTAAAACTCAGAAATGTTTGGGCTGCTGTTATTATTCTTTTTTGTGTCACTTACCTGAGATGGCGAAGCTGTCCAGTTTCTCTCTGAACTTTTGAACGAGGTCATGATTCATACTGATGTCTTTGTGTGTGTTGACATTTTTAGAGTTGTGATGTTTTTGGATGTTTGGATTCAGCCTGTGGAAGCAGACAAATACGGCAAAAGTCAAGCAGGGATGACCTTTAAGGCTGCAGTTTTCTTTTACGTTAATAACTATACTTTCTGAGGCTTTTTCACGTATTTTAATAATGTTTTATTGGCTAATAATGATGCTAGAGAGGTCCTTTTATTGCTTTAAACTCTATAATGGTGGATGACAGTTTATATTATTCTGACATGCTGAAATCTACCAGGATCACTCCAACGGCAACTAATTCTTGGTAAAAATGAACAGTGGATTTATCATTGTTAGGGGGGAAAAAACATTAAAATGTTGCTGGTTTCAAAGAATACCAAGTGTGTTTTTTCCTCAAAGTTCAAAACATTGCAAAGCATCTTGATTAAATTTCACATGTTCGATTCACTCTAAACAACCGATTACTCGATCTTTTTTTAAAACAATGTTCAACATTTTTCAACTTTCAGCACTCGGCGCAGAATTTACACCCAACGCCCAGAAATATGCGGCGTTCCCACTGTTTTTAAATCCAACAGCCTTTAAAAAACAAACAAACAAAAAAAATACTTTGGTGGACAACTAAGATAAAAACATGTCAACTTTTAGTTTCAGGACATAAAACACTAAAAAAAAAAAAAACATTGTTATTGATATTATGTGAAATTTCTGCTAATAGAGTCTCTAAATCCTACACACTGGACCTTTAAGTACATTTTTTTCTGCTAATATTTGTCTCCTTTGTTTTGGTCTGTTTTCTGTGTCTATTGTAAAGTAATTTGGAAAGTGCACTAGTGTCGTGTTTTAAGTGATGTAAATGGCATGTTTCTTACAGGACCGTTACTTTCACAATACTTCTTCCAGCAGAACTTAAAACTTAGCAAATCTAATATAACACCCCACAATAAAACTCACAATAAAAAACAAATCTATTTGTATTTTTCACGGCTACTGCTGGAAGGATTTTCAGTCCAAACAAACAGCAAAGAGTTAAAGTTATAGTTCAATAAACACAAAAAGTGCGCAGTGAACGCAGCTGGTGTGTTTGGGTGTAACGGAAACACATGTGGCCTCAATCCTGCAGCGCCTCACAGGAGTTAAAATGACTAAATTACGCCACGTAAGACAATAATTAACCACTATAACATCGTAGCAAACTCATTAAAATCCCATGAAGACTTCCTGTGCGCGTATGTAGTAAAATGGGAGGGTTAAAACAGGAGAAAACTCACCGTGCAGCTCATCTGATCATCCAGCGGAGTCCTCAAACCTTCTTTCACTTTCGATACCAGCGAGATGTTGAAGGACAGAAGGACGAAACACGCAAACACCGAGACGCTCCGCTGAAATTAGGCTTATAACAGGCCCTGCAGAGTTTACGGTGCTACATCTGAGCGAAATAATCCTCCTGAGTTGTGTAGTTTCAGGTGCGGCTGTTGTGTTTCCGGTTTATCACAAGAAAAAACTACAATCTGCCTCCAAGGTAAGACTGAACTTCCTCTTATACTGTTATTATGTGTCAAATTTATAAACTAAGTTTGATTTCTGCACTTAAATTCAAATTATTCTTCTCAGACTTATTCAAAGTGATACAAATGCGGTTATTTTGTGGTTTAAACTCAATCTGAGTGTTTTTGTTGTCTTTTCCTTGTTCAGGAGAGTCAGTTTTCTTTTCATTGTGTCATCATTATCAGTGTAAAAATGGGTTTGTGTAATAAACATAAAACTTTCGCAACAATAATACTTTAATTCTAACATGTATACTTGTATAATAATGGTGTTTTTTGCATACTTTGTTTTTTACTGTAAATACTTTCATGTAAACATGAAGCAGCTGGAAATTCCCTGAGTTCCCTTTTAGTGATTCAGATTTTATTATATCAGCTCAGTCATGCCAATAAAATTTGTTGGCAGTCAAAGTTTTTGTCTTCATTAGATGATTTCAAACTATTCAGAACTCAAATCTGAACACACAGACAATCATAGGCATATTTTTATGTTCAGTGCTACTTACACTTATTAAGGAATTTGTTAATTTCTCAGTGTGCATCACCAATAAATGTACCATAAACCATAAACTCCCAGCTCTGTAATTAACACAGAACCTGCCTGGGAATCCTCGCGTTTTTAAGTTTTCTTAAGTATTTAAGTATTCCAGTGATATTTTTTTGTACATATATATTGGCTCATTACAAACAGGGACTACTAATACATGATTCAGCATCTTTTGATGATGCCAATTTAAATACTGGCTAAAAATAAGTGAAGTTGTAGCCAACTGCTAACTCACCATATTAATGACAACTGACTGCATCATCATAGTCTACTTCCTGTTTACATCTCCCCAAAATGATGGGAACTGTAGTTCTTAAAGTTAAAGCGCAGCACTAATGTGCTCAAATTCATATTAAGATGAAGAACAAAAATCCATCAATATTTTTTCTCGTGTTACACTACAACAACAATAAATAATAACTGATTAGAATATTTTTTATTCTTATTTCGTTAACATTTTATTTCCTATTGATTTATTTTCACATATTTTTATCATTGCTATTCACTTATTTTTATTGATTATTTTTTGTGTAATATTAGTACTCATTTTCTAGTTATTATGATTATTACTTTATTTATAACAATTTTATGCATTTATTAGCAGCAATTAATTTCTAATTTATTATTATTTTATCATTTGTTTATTTTTTCACTTTTAGAATTTTAACTGTTTAAGTAAATTGTTAGTAATTAACAAAATTATTAATTAGCTAAATACTACTACTACTAATAATAAGAACAACAATAATAATTATTATTATTATTACTCAGAATGTGTCATTAACAATTGTCAGTAATAACAATGCTTAAAGATAATAATAAAGACTTTTCACTTACTTAGAGAGAATCAAAATGAGCATTCGGGGACTGGGCCAGGTGGAGAAGAAGTACGACCCTCTGGATACCACCCTGAAGTTTGTTAGCAGGAGGGACGACCTGGATCCTCTGTGTGATGATGATGATGATGATGACTGTCTGAGAGCAGAGATGTCCTGCGGCCATGCTGTCACCCCCGACTCTCTCACACTGTGGTGTCGCAGCCAGCTCGATGAGGTATCTTGAAATCACAGTTTAAATGTAAATTTTAATTAAAATAAAGTGATGAAATTGGAAAGAAGACAGTGGTGTAAAAGCATGATTACTTTTATTTCCTCACTATATATAAATTTGTGTTTTGCTCAAAAAAAAAAATGTGCAAAACAGTACCCAAAAATGCAAAAAAGTTTTTAATCATTGGGGAACCTGTTTTGGTGCTATAATGTATGACACACATCTTTTAAAAGGTGCTGTGCAGCAGGTTTTTTTTTTTGTTTGTTTTTTAATAGTGCCACATAGAACCATATTTATGATGTCATTTGAAAAAAATAAAGTCACTAAAAGCAGAAAATCATGTATAATACCTTAAGTTTTTAATTAATGCATAAAAATCAGTCTTGCTGCTACTTAGCATGCTAGTTATTGAAAATTCTGCATTTAAAAAAAAATCTAAATACATAGTAGCAACATGACAAAAACTTGGCTTAAAATTTTGAAAATTCATGAATATTTGATATTTATGATGAGGACTAGTGTTGGTAAAAATAAACTCAAAGAAAGAAGAAAATAATGCTAAGGATTTTTTTTTAAAAGCTTAATTATAAAACAACATATGCATGTGTGTAATATTAAAGTGGGCCCTAAGGGTTAAATAAAGAAATGGTAAAGGGAATGAGGGAGCAAAAATAATCTAATCTCTTACCTGTCTGAAGCATCAGCAGGGATCCTGTCACCTGGTAGATTTGTCCTTCCAGGCAGAACAGGAAAAGACAGGATTTAGTCCAAAAATTCAACGACCAGGAAATAATGTTTCTTTCTATTGAAATTTCAGTTTAGATTCAACATTTTTTATTCAAAAAAAGGCCGACTGCTCACAAACCTCAGCTGCTCTTTCTCATGTGCAGTGAGTCTTTTCCCAGTCGGACACCTTGATTGCTGATCTGGTCCAGCTGGGCTCGTCCATGATCCCAGTCTCTGCTGGTGGACACACAGTCATATCGCGCTATGCAACAAGCTTTAAAAAATTTCATTTTTCATTCATTGAGTTATTTTTTTTAACCAACATCATCATTCTAATCATAAATATCAAATAGTCATTAATTTTCAGAATTTTAACCCTTTAAATACCAGGTTTTCGTAATGATGCCACTATTATTTTAAATGAAAGGAAAAAAATATTTCAAAATACTATATGCAAAGGTGATTTTTATTTTCATTTTTATTTTTTGTGTGTGTGATTTGCAGCAACATTGATTGTGACAGTGCACCCCTTTTATTAATATAATTATATTAATAAATTATTTTATTAATATAATTATATTAATAAATTATATTATTTTCAATATGATTGAAAATGATAATAATAATTAATTAAAAAAAAGTTTAGGCAGTGAGTTCTGTCTGTTTGTTACAATCTCAAAGTGCATCTTCTCTTGTTTAAAGGGTATTCACAAATTCAGATGCCCTGCGGTGGTGCAGGGGACCAAACTGTGCAATAAACTGTGGTCGTACCAGGAGGTGCGCAGACTGGCCAACTTGTCTGTTGAGGAAATGCAGCATTTTGAGGAGACGATGGCTCGTCTGGCTGCTGCAGAATACTGCGAAATTCAGCCGGTGAGTGCTAGTTGTTTTGAGTGTTTTTGATGTTGATATTTAAAGACCTGTTTCAGTTATTAAAGACTTTTTTTTGGGGGGGATATTAGAGAATATTGTGTTAATAAAAACCTTTTGGAGATGATATGGGTGGATATTAAAGGCCATTTAGTGTTATTAAAGACTTTTTTGTATGGAGATTAAAGACTTTAGGAGATATTAAAGACTTTTCAAAGTTATTAAAGATGTTGTTGGTATTAAGGTCTTTTGAGGTTATTGAAGACCTTTTGGGGATAATAAAGACATTTTGGATATATGAAAGAGTTTTTGGGTATATTAAAGATGTTTTTGGTTTATCAGAGACTTTTCTCTTTTTTGAGGTTATTGAGGGTTTATTAAAGACATTTCAGAGGTATTAAAGACTTTTTGTGGATATTTAAGACTTTTCAAGGTATTGAAGACTTTTTATGGATATTAAAGACTTTTCAAGGGTTATTAATGACTTTTGGTGGGTATTAGAGAATTTTGGTGACAATAATAACATTTCAAAGATACAAAAGACTTATTGTGGATATTCAAGACTTTGGCGGGTTCTTAGGGATTTCTCGGGGACATTAAAGGCCTTTCTTATTATTAAAGACATTTCCTAACTATTAAGGACTTTTTTGGGATATTAAAGACTTTTGAGTATATTAAAGACTTTTTTGGTTTATCAGAGACTTTTCTCTTTTTTGAGGTTATGAGGGTTTATTAAAGACATTTCAGAGGTAATAAAGACTTCTGGGGATATTTAAGACCACTCGAGGTTATTGAAGCTTTTCAGGGATACTAAAGACTTTTCATGGATATTGAAGACTTTTCAAGGGTTATTAGAGACTTTTGGTGATAATAAAAACATTTCAAAGATATAAAAGACTTACTGTAGATATTCAAGACTTTGGGGGGTTCTTAGGGATTTCTCTGTGATATTAAAGGCCTTTCTTATTATTAAAAGCATTTCCTGATTATTAAATACTTTTGGGGGGATATTTAAGACCTCTGGGACATTAAAGACTTTTTTGGTTTATCAGAGACTTTTTTCTTTTTTGAGGTTATTGAGGGTTTATCAAAGACATTTCAGAGGTAATAAAGACTTATGGGGATATTTAAGACCCCTCAAGGTTATTGAAGACTTTTCAGGGATTTCTCTGTGATATTAAAGGCCTTTCTTATTATTAAAGGTATTTCCTGATTATTAAATACTTTTTGGGGGGATATTTAAGACCTCTGGGGATATTAAAGACTTTTTAGTGTTAAAAATTAGATGCACTGATTTTCAAATACTGCGTGTTCTCCTTTTATCATTTTCCACACCAGTGCCCACAGTGCAAAACGTGTATAGAGAGGGAGGATCTGTCCAACCTGTGCGTCCGCTGCACCATATGCACAGCCGATCAGAAGAAGACCTACCAGTTCTGCTGGCAGTGTCTGCGGGCGTGGAAAGGTCCAGACCCTCGATCTGACCGCTGCAACAATGACGGCTGCATCAACAGGGACCTGCAGCTCCTGCAGACGTGTAAGGACATCAGTCTGCCCGCAGTGGAGGGGGTCACCGCCTGCCCCTCTGTCCGAGCCTGTCCCACATGCGGCATGAAGGTGGAGCATAATCAACACAACTGCAAAAATATCCGCTGCCCTCGCTGCCACGTGGAGTTCTGTTTCGTCTGCCTGAAGCTGAAGCGCGAATGTTGTAAAACCAGTTCACCATATAAAATGTGTCCCAGTGGGGTCGCTCCCAGACAGACCTCTGTCCCTGTTTGGAAGAGGAGGTGAAAAAAATGTTTGTCTGTACTTTATGAGCCATTTAACAATATTCAACAATGTATGTTAAAAGCTAAAATTTTGATAAGTGCTTTTTTAATTGCGTGTCGTCTCTATGATACTTGCACCTGATCAGATGTAGCACTCATAATTTCGTTGTATTTTCTTTGTACAGTGACAATAAAGACATTTTATTCTATTCTATTCTATTCTATTCTATTCTATGCTAAGATTAGTTAATATACACAGAATGTGACAAATACACATTTTTAATTTTATATCTACAAATTTAAAACTTTTTGAAGAGTTCATACACACATTTAAAAAAAACGTTAAATCTCTTAATAAAATCACAGAAGTCTTCATGTTTTTTTCATTGATTTTTAGTGTCTTTTTTTCAATTTAACAAGATTCTTACTACAAAGCCCCAACAATGGATTTGCAATTCCACTTTTTCACTTAGATCAGCACAGTAACATGTAAAATACAGCTTAAAGAAGAAAATGGCAAACATACAGCCAGCTATTTACAAAATAAAAAATATTTAATTAATTGTTTAATTTTTTTTTAAATGCAAGTTTTTATTTGAATACATTTATCCAAACAGAGTTAATGTGCATCCGTGTATTTGAAAGAAGAAAGTTTCCTTAGTATCAAGCAAAGTAAAACACTGTCCAATCACCTTTAAATGCATCAAAATTCATCACAACTTAACAGCTTGCTACAATATGTAGCAATGGACTGGAAATGTCGATGTATTCCCGGTAACAGCTGGAGGCATAATGTCATGACTATAATAAACTGATCAGATTTTGTCAGTCAAAGGTCAAGGTGGCCGTGACCATAAAACAATAGTTTTTTGGTCATAACTCAAGAACTAACTATAAAACATCATCACTTCATCAAATTATTCTGTAAGACATTTTCTGAATTTTGACATAGTTAGCGTGAGTTCTTGAGTTATGACCAAGACCTAATTTTGTTGGTCAGAGGTCAAGGTGACTTTCAACAATAGTTTTTTGGTCATAACTGAAGAACTGGATATAAAACGTCATCACATTGTGAATTTACTTTATTAGACATTTGTCTGAAATTTTGTTAAAACTAGTGTGAGTTTTTCTGAACAATTAGCTATTTTTGTCAATCAAAGGTCAAAAAATACTTTTTTGGTAATGATTCAAGACCTCACGTGCTAATTATTACAAAATTTCAGACAAAATGTGTAATAGAATAAACTGGCAAAGTGATGTTTTACACCCAATAGTCAATGTCATTGTGACATTATAATGTTGAGCAAAAACACTTTTCTGACCATCGTTCAACATCATTTCTCAGGAACAGAAGCGGAGACACAATTATTTAAACTGTGCTAATTATATAGGTCTTCTGTTCTTATGGGTTGAAGACATGCGTGAAGCAGAGTTTTAGAATTTATAGCTTCTTTGCAGCAACATCCATATTTGAAGTATGTTTTGTGTCATGGCTACATATGAGTCCGGACAGACGTGGATGTAAACTTCAACAGCAACAGCAGCAGGTTTTTTCTGGCACATGAAGGCCAGTTGCCTCATTTTCATCCAGTTTATTAACTGAAAGACAATAATTTAGGAACAAAGTTGATTCATAATTATAAATTACTTTGATAACAGGTTGTAGATGAGATTAGGGGTTCGCATAAGTTCTTACGTTTCTATTATGTTCACATTTAGTTAATTAAGGGGGTTATTTCTTTTTATCATTACAGTGATAAAGACACAGATTCCCTCCATAATGTTGCTGACAGTAAATAACATGTCCTTATTACCTGTCTGGATGCCCAGACGTTGCTTTAACATCCCGGGTTCGTCGTTTTCTTGAGTAATGATGGAAGAAGTATTGTCTTCGTTTGTAGACAGATTTTCCTCTATGCTTGTTTTTCTGACTGATTTTTCATCCTCTACATATTTTGCATCATCCTCTTCTCCTCCAGCCCAAATACTGAGCGTTTTGTCACTGTCATCCACTATGTTTCTTTTGTGTTCCTCTTTGGCTTCTTTTTGGTCTTTCTGTTCATTTTGCATCTCATCCATCAGATCTCCTGAACTAGTCTCATTATTCTTTGTGACTGTGAAGAGGAAGAAAATTTATTTATTCAGTAATGATCTGGATCAGTTTCAATATCATTAAGAACAGCTTTTATACATTTTCAGCATTTACACCCTGAAACAAGATGACATGACAACATATCCTCCCCAGTAATGAAACCCTGGAAAAATATATCCTCATATTCTTTGTATACTGTAAATAACGCATAAATGCATGTTTGCATAATGAATCAAATGATATAAATTACATCAAATAGAGCCAATTAAAGTAGTGTTGTTTTTGTTTTTTTACCAATCTATAGTCAAATTTACAATGAGAAGAAAGACATTTGCAAATTGAAATGTTAAACCATCCCTTGTTTTGTTTGTCAGGTGCGGCATCTGTATTATAAACAGAAATAATTTACTTTCAAATATTTGGAAACATACAACATTTGGTTGATTTAAATAAGGATAAAACTGATAAATGATCAAAAGTCTCACTGATGTAGAATTATTTTTGTGGTGGATGTGAATTAAGTTAGAAAATCAAATTTGGGCCAAAAATATTTAAAATTGCACTTCATGGTGTGAGTAGTGCTAGAAGTAATTTTCCTTCATTTATGGTCATTCTTTTATATCGTAACGCAGATTACAGTTTTCACCCTGATGTGTTTTCATCTTATATTCAAGATCTTCTTTTTGTTGTTGTTGTTGTTGTTCTTCTGCTTCTTCTTCTGCATCAATTTCAGGTGTAAATGCTTTTATTCATGTAAAGGAAAACACAAAATGCAGGCATCAGATTATAATTCATTATATGAAAATAAACAAATATAATGCAGTAATGCTCTCAGGCTTTCTGCTTTCAAATATTTATTTTCCTGTAGATCAGCTTTTCTTATTTAATATTACATGTTGCTAAGTCAACATGCATGTGACATAATTAACTCTTATATCCTACTTTTTTGGGGAAGTATGGTTTTTATCACAACTCAATCAATTCATCAACTGGTTGCCGGTGTAAAACGGTGGGACGTGCACAGTACGTCATCTCCTCATTCTTTCCTATTTTTATCTGGTCTTTATCACCAGTTTCTTTTGCAACTACATTTTTACTTACTTTTTCTGTCCAGATGTTCGTGTTTTGGATCATCTAGGGTACTGGTTTCATCCTGTTTTTGCGGTGCATTGTCTGTGGGACCCCTTGAATTGGCTTTAAAAGGAAGGAAAGAAAAGGATGTAGCAATGACCTGATAATATTACACTCATGGCCAGTTTAACAGTTTAACAGTTTAATTGTGTATTTGTATGTCCTTACCTCTGTACATGAGCAGATATACACTCCTGGAGCTGGTAAACAATGATTTTTGCATTATTTGCATTGAATGACAAAATAATAATATATCTCATTTATTTTAGATAAAAATTTGATTTTGTCAGACATACGTGTAAGACTTGTTTTTTGCAAATGGTTGCTCTCCAACCTGCATCATTAAAAAAAAAAAAACAGACCAAACAATGTCAACAAATCTCCATTTGATGTTTGATTTTTCGGTTGGTTGGGTTTGATTGTGTACCATTGTTATGGCATTGATGAGGTGAAATTCCTCTCTTACCTTGTTGACTTCAGTGTCATTAAACTCATACCAGGCTTTGTCCTCATTGGACAGGATGGTGGCTGTGTAATGTCCACCTCTCAGACTGCCAAAGTGATTCACCATCCCATACAGTTCATACTCCTTGTTCTACAATAAAGAACACAGTCAGATTCATGAAAATATTTGAAAAGCAAACATAAGGAACATCATTCAAATATAAATCACAAATGCCTGTCCCCTTGCCTGCATTTGTAATGTATGTTGCACGTCCACACGGCAGTGTGATTTGACATGTGACATGGAGCTGTAGTCAAAGTCAAATCTTTTAAGGAGCAGAGTCAAAATCTGAGGAAATTTCACCATCTCACATCTCTAAATAACACAAAAAACCACAGGTTTTGCTCAACAGAAAGAACTGTAAACAAACACACAAAGTGTTCATCTAATTCCAGTATGAAATTCACTGTTGCGACAATTTTGGTTCCAAACTCACACTTGTTGCCTCCGTTTTGTTGTTACATTCATTGCAGTACACCATGCTGTCTCCACTGAATGATGTAAGCTGGAAGATCCTTTCAAAGCCGTCTTTCTGTTGAAAGACAAACGTTAGATTCTAAATTCGATAGCAAGCTCACATCGTATAAAAATCCCAAAGCAGATCTGTAAACTCTGGCTGCTTACCACACTGCAGGTTGCATCAGTCATCAGTGACAGTGGAAGAGTCAAGAACGGATTAGTCTCCTCATTGATGCAGTGGCCTTTGGAGCACTTTGTTGTGTATGTCATCTTTCCTTTCAAAACCTAAATATATAAATATCAGTTATATCACAGCTTTCCTATTTGTCCACCTGTGCATAATATTACAGATTGGATAAATTCTCACCTCAGAGGCTTTTGAGCTGATATTATGTAAAATCATTTCCAGGCATCCTGGAGCATCACCTTGTTGACAAACTGTGAAGGACAAATTAAAGTAAATGAATGATTTCATCAAAGCATCTTCCCTCATTTACTACTGTTTTAGTAAATGCTAAAAGCACTTTGAATGCTCTATTTTCCATTTATCACAGTCCATTTTACCATTCGTAATTCCAAATGCTTCTGTGAAAGCTTCTGTTCCACATGTCTGTTTCTTCAGGCCGGCAAAGATTTTTCTCAGCTGAAGGTCTGTTTGTGATTCTTCATTCAACCTTTAGGAAGAGAGCAGCATCTGAGTCAACAGTATTTACAGCCTGCCTTGATGTGATCATTGGTTTAGTTTTGTGAATTTGACACACAAATATAAACTCAAATGAGTCACTTTATAAAGAAATGTTTCATGCTTTTTACATGGTGTTTTACTCACATTTAAACTGCTTTCCTTCTATTTGTTGTCATTCATTTATTTTTTACATGGAAGGAGTTAAGAGTAACATCAGGTGGGTTTCAGTTAAAACTGGCCTGACTCAGTTAAAAACTGGTTTTCAGCAGCACAAAAACACAAAAAATAAATGGAAACAATCATCAGAGATGACAACAACAAAACATAGGCAGCGACACTGATGTTATGACATCATTTTACAGATGACTGCAGCTGTTTCAAACCTGTCGTGGATCTCTGGAGTCATGAAGAGAACTTGCAGGACACTGTTGAGGTAACACGTTGCTCCCTGATTACGCAGACCATAATAACGTCTCTGTGGCGGAGTGACTTTAAAGGAAACGAAAAACACAGTGTCATTACACTTTCTCCATGAATAAAAGTAGACGCGCAAAAGGTGCAGAGCAAAGGGAGACCGCAGCTATAAAACTGTAGATATTTTAAAACATTTTAAAAACATATATTGGACATCACCTGCAACTTTATTGCCCTTATGCTCCTTCTCTGTAGTTGCTTTACATTTCCGAGAGGGTTTTTTTTTACGGCGAGTCATCTTTCCTCTTGGATTTCCCCCTGAAGATGATAAAGTGTTGTTTTATCTGGCAAACAGTTCGGCTCCATTTCAATCTACTATCAAAAAGTCATCATGTTATCTTTGTTATGTTTTATGTTTTGTTGTGTAATTTAATGAAGAAGAAAAGAAAAAGTAGTGTTACCCTTTTAAATTTTGCCTGTTGGCTGTTTGCACCTTCTGTCCCAGGTGGCGATGGCGTTTAAAAGCAGAGGGCTAAAGTCCTCAGATGTGTTCGCTTTGCTTAAATATAGAAAGAAAAAGTACTAGATATCCCAAAGACAGTGGTATGTTTCTTTTTATCCTCCTCACATTTTCAGAAATAATATTTAGTGGGCTGCCAGATTATGATCACAACTCTGGACCATGGTCCATGCTGTGCACTAAACGTCCTCAAACCCTAGAAAAGCTCTTGTTTTGTGCAGCAGGTACAGTCTTTTTATTTAAAAAAATAATGTACGGTCAAAGATTTGGAAACATCAGTTGGTAGAGTTTAAAATGGAAGGAAAAATCGATAATCAAATGTCTTACTTATGTGTAAATCTTTTGTGGTGGATGTTTAACATTAGGACAAACATTTAAATCACATTTGAGCCCAGAAATTTAAAATTGTACTATATAACCTGTAGTTACCACTAGTTGCTTTTGTGTTAATTTTGTTTTATATCCAAATAGTATGGAAAACTTCATTTATTTGCTTCTTTATTACCCGTTTGTTTGATATTCTTTTTCTTTATCTCTTTAAATTAGCATCATTTCCTGGATTTAGGAGGAGCATGTTCGTTCCCCCCACTTGTTGTTCGTGTTTTCATGTGTAATGCTGAAATGGACAGGCAGCTCGTTTTAAGATACGTCTTTCTGTGCTTGTCTGCTTATCATTTCACACTGTTCACAGTTTTTGCAATTTCTCAGTTTTATGTCATAAGCTGCTCCTTTGATATATTTACAATGTGATACATTTTATCCTCAATAATGCACATTTTATGACTCCTTACTTCTGTGTTTACAATCCAGTCATACAAATACAGAGAACATTGAAATGATAAGAAAGCCTGTAAGGCTGGTTTGCAGTGTAAGCCAGAATTAGAGACAGAAAGGGAATGCTTACCGGGCTCTGACGATTGTGTAAGGAAGCCAGTAACGTGTGGAGGGGACTCTCAAAAAGTCTTACTTTCCTTTTTTTGTCCCAGGCGGCTGTCAGCAGTCTGAGCGTTCACCTAGTGACAGGACAATGTTATGACACAACTGAAAATAAAGTTTAGAAAAGAAAAGAGGCTCCTGTACAAAACTTTAATAATCTTTAAATTATTTTCTAAATGTTTTTAAAGGTCTACGGTACTCTAGCGGGGACTTTCTCTTTATTTTAATTCACTTTCTTTCTTTTCGCTGTGCTCCTTGCTACTTTGCTTCAGTCCTCTAGTCAGTTACTGCATCATTCCTGTAAACCTAATTTTCATTATGTTTCTTATTAATGGTCCTTATTAATGGTAACTGCCGTGTGCCTGAAAGGTGGGATTGATTGAGTGAGATACTCATCAAAAAAGATGTCTAGGAGTGAAGTGGGTACACACACCATGCAGTAACCCCCCCCCAAAAAAACCCAACGTGCCAGCCTCTATGGTCTTTCACCTTGCTATTGTGAAAACAGAAAGTAAGAAACAGACAGGAAAACCAATGCAAAGTCGTTAGAAACCACAAGATGTTTTTCTGCTCATTTAATATCACACCTCTTGTTTGCGGTTTAAGTGGATAGAAAACATCTTGCTTTACACAGGAACAAAACTTTTTCACACAAACATGATGTTACAGGTGGCTGTGTTACCGAAAATGTTGCCTGTTTACTGGAAGTGACCTTAAGGCTTCCTGTAAACCTAATTTTCATTATAATGTGAAGCTATCCAGCAGAGGGCGGCACGGTGGCATCGTGGTTAGCACTGTTGCCTCACAGCAAGAGAGAAACTGACTGTTAATCATTGGCATATCCCAGAGTCTGATACCTCCATCCTTATCTTTTTAAGCCACGCAGCTTTCTGCACTGGAACCCGGTGATGACACTGGACATACATTTTCAGATTTGTCACATATGAATTTATGGTCCTGCATATAAACAGGAACAAAACAATCTCCTTATGCAAGTTTAAAACAGATCCTACCGATATTCAGTTCTTTGGCAACGATCTCTTTAAATTGCTGCACAGTGATCTTCTTCATCTTTTCCTTTTGTCACATAGATGAATGAGTGTTTTTTTTTGACTGGGTCCATGTACGTTCAGCTAGATTACCATTTTGCCGCTCAGCCTGGAGGGCTCTTCAGATTTGTGTATTCTGATAAAGAAACTGAAACTCTGAGCAAATATTTCGAGATATGTCACATTTAGACCTAAGGTTCCAGACAAATCACGTGACTTTGTGGAAATGAAAAGAGGAACGAAACTCCAACCCCTGTGCCCCTGTTTTGTTGTCTGAGTGAGCAGCTTTCGTCTTTTAGTCTAGATGGGCAACAGCTCTTCAACTGAACAGAGAAATAACTCCGAACAACAGAGGGCCAATTTGACAACTGGACAGAGAGATGTCTAAGGACAACACAGTCAATGTCAAGACTGAACAGGACAAGTGTTACAACCCTCAGGACAAAACACTTACATTTGTCGAAGGAGATGATGATTTAGACTGTAAGTAGCTTTAGTTGCTGTTTTTTCACCAAGAGATAGGCTTGAAAAGTAAGAAAAGTAAGCTTCTGTTATCCATGGCTTATTTTTACAAGTATGACATTCTTAATCACATCTCCTCTTGTTCGTGTGTCTCATAGTTTTGTGCGAAGGCTTCAAGTCTCTCCGAGCAAAAATGTCCTGCGGTCATGTTGTCACTCCGATGTCTCTCACCAACTGGTGTCAGAGATTGTTGAAAGAGGTAAGCCGTGTGCTGGTGCTATCATTTTCTTTACTGTTGAAGAGTTTCTCTGATTTTTTTTTTTTTTTACCATTTTAGGGTAGGTTCAAATTTGTGTGCGGCATGCCCAACTGTGATGCTGAGTGGCCGTACGAAGAGGTTTGTAAAATGGCTCTTCTGACCCCTGAAGAAATGAAGATCTTTGAAACCAAAATGTTCAGCAATGTTAAGGATTACTGGAATTTCAGATTAGTAAGTATCTCTATTAAACTATTCACAAACTGATCGAAAATGTTGAATTTAATAAATGGATTTCAAAACATCTCATTCTTTTTTTTTTTTTTAAATATTATTCAACAGTGTCCTGGTTGCAAGTCTTGTATGGTGAGGAGTAATCTCTGTGATCTAAGTGTCCGGTGCATAGTGTGCACAAAGGATAAAAAGATGAACTACATGTTCTGCTGGCAGTGTTTGAGGGAATGGAAAGGTCCGTCTCCACGTTCAGACCGCTGTGATAATCAAGGCTGCACCAATCAGCAACTAGAAACGCTGAGAACGTGTCCAGATATCACCTTTAAGTCTGTGGTGGGCGTCACTGGCTGTCCCTGCATCCGTGCCTGTCCCAAATGTGGTTTTCTGGTTGAGCATGACACAACAAAATGTAAAAACATCATATGTCCGCAGTGTAAGGTGGAGTTCTGTTTTGTGTGTCTGAAGCTCACTAAAGAGTGTGCAGGTCAGGATGGCTCATATTCCAAAATTTGCTCCAGTGGTGTAGCACCAAGGCAGACGTCTCTCCCTGTGTGGCAGGGGATATAATTTTGTTGATTTAACATTTAGAGCTCAAGAAATACAAATACACCTGTTTTTATTTCTTTATTTTTTAGGAAAATACTTCTTAAGTACTTCATTTTTGCCATTTTAGTTTTTTTTTCTTTTTTAAGAAACGCCCTTTGTGGCACTTTTTTGAAGACAGCAGATGTAAGTCAGCAGTCCCCCAGTTTGGAGAAGCAGGCAGTAGTACTGATACAGAAGCAAAGCAATGTACTGTTGTGATGGGGCAGCAACAACAAAAACAGCAATATCAGTCAATGTCCATGCTACATTAAAAATAGTTTCACCTTGTCGTCAGACAGCCCTTTCCTTTGGCACCACATTTTCTCAACCCTCAGAGCGTCCATATTTGTTCAGAAAGGCTCAACTGTGCCATGCACTGTGTTACGCAGCATCAATTTAAACTGATTTCTTAGTTAGCTAAACTATATTTTCTTGCTGCCCACATCCACAGCAGTACTTTATTGCCTGTTTCTCCAAACTGGGAACATGGCGACTGACATTTGTTCTCCAGGTAATATATAACTCCACTTTAGACAATGTAAACTATCCCTTTTATATAAATAAGAGATATTTTTTGGACTGAAATTTGGGACAATATTACACCACAATTGAAAAATGCAGAGTTAACTTCTACCTAAAACTTTGTTATTCTGTTTTTTGTAAGAATCCTTTGACTAGATTTTGATTTGTATTAATATTGTTGGTTTTCCCTTTAAGATAAGACAAATACATTTACACTGTTGTTTTATACACAAGTATTTCTATTCTTTCAGTGAGTGTCTACAGGGAGCTTTGTTGAAGGGGGTTAAAATGAGCTAAACTGCCCATCAGAAGTAAAAGTACTGACCCCATAATGCAGAATGGTCCCTTCATTCAAATGTCCATATTTTCATATTATTGAATTTGTGATCATTCATACATCAAAATGTAAAAACTACTCACACGTTGTGAGGTAGAGGTGATTCTAACTGCTTTATGTAATTTGGGGTAGTTTACTCTGTAGCATGACAACATATTTTATGAAATGGAATACGTATGTCAAATCTGTATGCAGTGGTGTAAAGTAATGAAGAAATACTTCAGTACAGTGGTTAAGTTTTTATTTTGTGTGTGTGATTATCTGTACACTCGAGTTTTTATTTTTCTTTAAGGTTCTGTTTTTAAATTGATGTATGTTACAAAGAAATAAACTTCCTAACTCTCAAAACGCTGACTGCTTGCTTTCCTGCAAAGCAAATTGTACTTGTACTTTTACTTTTAATATTCAGTTTAATTTATTATGATAAAATTACTTTTGATACTTCAGTAAATTAGATATCAGATACTTTATTTTTTACTCAAGTTTTATTCTAATATGCAACTTTCTGGTCAGATATCTGTACTTTATATGAGATATATAAGATATCTGTACTTTATATGAGATATATAAGATATCTGTACTTTATATGAGATATATAAGAAATCTTTACTTTATATGAGATATATAAGATATCTGTACTTTCTGAATGCAAAAAGTAACAACTGCTGTTAGATTGAAGTGACAAGCAGCTAAAATTTATCCCTTAAATGTGGGGAATTACAAGTGTATAGCAGCAGAAAATAGAAATAGCACCTAAATGGTGTCAACTGTGTGCAGTATTATTGAGCAAATATAATTACTTTTCACCACTGTGAAAGTACAAATCGTGGAGGAGAGAGTGGTTATTAAGTTGTGGGACATTAAGTAGTCAAACATTTCCTATTGAGCTCCACAGTCACACATTTCAACTCCTGAACAATTGCGCCACCTTCTGGACCATCTGCGCTATACCAGCTAAACTTTATATAACTTTATATAACAGCTCCTAAATTTTCCCACAGGAAGAAATATGAATCAAATGCTACAGTTCAAAGATGTTTATCACCAGTGGTGGAATATAACTAAGTACATTTACTAAAGTACTGTACTTAAGTATGAGGTACTTGTACTTTCCTTATGTCTTGTCTTTTTATTGCACACATACATCTACTTCAGTACATTTCAGGGGAAAATATTGTACGTTTTACTTCACATAATTATCTGAAGGCTTACGTGACTTTACAAAATAAGATTAATGCATAGATCGATAGAATATAAATAATAATACTAATAATAACACAATTTCAATGTAAAACAGGCTGTGTAATTGATATAGAAATGATCATTTTGGGAGCAAAGTATTCCTTTAAATTGACTTTCCCAGTGTTACTGAGGTCTTTTGTAATCTATAATCCTTCTCTCAGCCTTATGTTTCTCCTATGACTCATTATATAATGTTTTTTAAGTCTGTTGTGTTATAATTTATGTTTGTTTTGTCATTGTATGTGGGACAGGAAATTAGCTGATGAACATTTAGCTGTTTGTGACTTTGCTGTATGTCATGTTCAGTAAAACAAACGCATTAAAATGTCATATTTGTTTGAATGAATTTGTTCTTTTTCATATTTAAAATGATCCTTTACCTAAAATCACAGTTTCTCCAACACTGAAACATTCAGTTTTTAAAGTCAGCTGTTACCTACGGATCAGCGTGATCCTCCGGGGCAGAGTGGACTCTGATCCTGCAGGAGCAACGTTTTCTGAAAGTCACCACAGCTGCAGCCAGGAGACACACAGCAGCAGTGACGCAGAGCGCTGAGGCTGCAGAGAGCTCCGCAGGAGGTCTGAGGGTCCA
This sequence comes from Plectropomus leopardus, assembly GCF_008729295.1. Classification (NCBI taxonomy): domain Eukaryota; kingdom Metazoa; phylum Chordata; class Actinopteri; order Perciformes; family Serranidae; genus Plectropomus; species Plectropomus leopardus. The sequence continues at coordinate 17,320,803 of NC_056485.1, read as the reverse complement.
CCACGTCCCGTTTGGCACTGAGGTTAAACTCTCACTGACCAAAAAAATAAAATGAGGTAAATATGAGTCATAACTTATCATAAATCAGAAGTATGCTTGTTTAAAGTCGTACTTACCTTGTGATAGAAGCAGGAAATGAAGAGATATATTCTGAAGGAGGAGTAACGTCAGCGTACACACATAACTTCCTGTCAGGGCAGTGAACCAAACCCTGGTATCCTTTTATCTGACGGTTAAAAACAGCAGAGACAGAACAGTTTTTAAAAATCAGTGTATAACAGTCACATTAACTTTTATATATAAATAAAGAACGTCTTTGTTAAAGCATATTGTAACTTGTCTAAATGTTTACCCCACTTACATACAATTTCGAAGTATTTGTACTTCAGTTTTTCAGTATTTCCATTTTATGCAGCTTTCTAGCTTTATTTCACTACATCGCAGAGGCGCATATTGTATTTTTGACTTCACTACATTTGTCTGACAACTTTCATTTAGTTCTCAGATTACGGTGACCATGTACGTACGGTTTTCTTTAAGTGATGAGAAAATTCTTTCACTTCAAATAAATAATAAATAAATAAATAAACTCTCTTGGATCAGCTTGAAAACGCGTCATTGCAAAGCTGAAAAAATATATTATTTATTAATTTTTTTTTTGGCACCAAGAAAACTTGGCTTTTTTTTTTTTTTTTTTAGAGATACATCGTTCTCACAGAACAAATGAATAAAAATCTTTATTGCCTCAAAGGGAATTTACTTTGCAAAAATGTGCATTAAGACCAACGATGACAACATATGACATAAAAACAACCGACACCATCAATTTACGATAATCTCATGGAGTATGATATTTTGCTCTAGTTTCAGTTGCCTAACAGGATGTAAAGGAGTTACAGTTACTGCGTGTTGTTGTGTGGAGTTACCTGAATGGCGCCTCCTGCTGGACAGTCCACCCAGTCTGAGCCAAAAACCTGGATTTGGTATCTGTTGTGTCCAGTGCACCTGTGTCTGAAACAGCGTCCCTCCACAGAACCGCTGTCCAAAAAAAATTCACTCCGGTTCTGAAAGACAGAAATTAATATTAAAGAATTTTTTTTCTATGTTTCTGGATTCTTCATTCACAGAAGAAATGTGCAAAAAAAAAAACAAAGTTCACTTCACAAATTCAGCTTAACAAGGGACGAGCAACTGATATACAGATGGTCATTTTGGGGTAAAATATTCCTTTAAACAAAAGAAAACAGTGACAGGCTTTCATTAAGTTACACACACACACACACTCACACACACACACACACACACACACACACACACACACACACACACACACACACACCTGTCTGGTCAGGTTCGAGAAGAAGCAGCGGCTGTGAAAACCAAAAATCTCTCCACTCTCCTCTTCAGCAGACCGTCTGCTGTTTCCCTCTTTCCAACATTCACTCTGAAGATCAAAAATGTAAAAAACAGTGAAAATGTGATGCTGCAATTGCAAAAAAAAAAAAAAAAAATGCCACAGGTTGCAAATGATTGCAGTAAAAAAGGCTGATCCCACATTCTTGCTTTACATAACAGGAACATTTAAAAATCCAAAGGAAGGATATAATAAACAATTTTACACATTCTGAGATTTAAGGAAAATACTTCTGGGGATGCAAAACAAGTACAACAGATTTACTTATATTTAATAATCTGAAGGATATTGTTTGGCGAAGACAATTTCAATAAAATAATGAGAGGAAATGAAACTTACTCCATTCTTGAGCGGTTTAAACACCCGACACCCGTCCAGGTGCTGGTCTGTCTGGCACTCCCCCTTGTGGAGGTGAAGATGATGACACCCAAATCCACTAAGAGAGAACAATGCAAATTAATGCTGCAAATGTGGTATGAAAATTAAAAAGTGACTCTCATCCAACTTAAAAAACATAAGCAGATGTGTAGAAAACATATATGTAAGTATAAATTTACCTGCCAGTGCAGAAAAATGAGGATTTGTTCTGACAGGTTGACAGAGAGCCAAACGTAGCTCCTTCACCTATTAAAAAAACACAAAATAAAAAACATCATCTTATCTAACTTTTCTCTGTCTGTTCTCTTTATTATTATGACAAATATAAAGTAAATTTTACATGTTTTCACATCGTTATGTTTAATATCTTCATCTTTCCTCACCGTCTCCCCACACAAGACTCTGCGCCCGGCTCAGGTCCACAGTGTACCAGCCTGTGTCCTGTAATGCTGCTAAGGTGACCGGGTCGATCCGGACTGTGGACGAGTCCCCCAGCACCGCCGCCATGATGGAGCCCTGCAGGACGCGAGACTCCCAGTGAGAGGACACTCTGCCCGGACGAACATCCTGAAGAAGAAATACATGTAAAACATGTAAAGAGAGCACATAATTCATATGAAAATGGGTTAAAGGGACAGTTCACCACAAAATCTATTTTTTTCTGTCTTACCTGCAGTGCTTTTTATCAGTCCAGATCGTTTTGGTTTTAGTTGCCAAGCACTGCCGAAATATCTGCCTTCTCTCCATTATAACCTAACTACATAACTAAATACATGTATAAATAAATATAGGAACAAATGAACAAATATGAAAATAAATATGATAAAAATATATATATTTAAAAAAGTATATAAATAAATATGTTTTTAAAAATAAACAAATAAGTAAATAAATAAAGGAATTCACAAAAATTATGTAAAATAAATAAATGTATCAACATGCAGGAATAGACAATCAAAAATAAATGCAGGAATAAATATGGAAACAAATAAATACAGAGATGAATGAATAAATAAGAATAAATAAATGCTGTATTAAACGCATAAATAAAAACATAAATTAATTTTAAAAATTAAAACAACTATATGGAGATAAAGTGATAATGCATGAATGAATGTGTAAATAAATAAATGTTGATAAACAGGTCAGAAAAATGGGACATAAATAAATTAATATCTTAAATTTCTGTTATTTATTTATTAATTCCTGTATTTATTCGTGCCATTTTTCATTCTCTATACTTGGCTTATGTTGCTTAAACCATTGAGAAAAAAAAAGTTCCATGATACTGGTCCCTTTAAGGAGCTGCTCAGTACCTGGTTCTCCAGCGGCCCCCCGAGCTCGGGGTCAGCGGATGCCAGGTGTGTCTGCAGGGCCGAGATGACGGATGGGGTGTAAATCCTCATCTGGCCAAATCCATCAGAGTGGGTCACTTTGCCTCGAGGAGAACACGCTATCAAATAATAATAATATACAACCACATCATGTATCTAAGTTTAATAAAGTGGCATAAAAATATCCGAAATAATTTAAAAACCTTGAGACGTGGAGGAACAGTCTCTCCAGGTTCGGAGGAGCTCTTTAGAGAAACCGAGTGTGTGAAACAGCTCGTGGATCACCGTCTGAATAAACCAAACACACTCTTTATGACGCATCCTTTACATCCTGCTGCTACTTGTCCGTAAAAACACGTCCCATAATCCCATTGTGCCATTATTTGTTATATTTGGGATCATCTGTCAGTTCTAATAAAAATTTCATTAAACTACTTGTAAAAAAGAGACAGAAATATTGTTAATCGTACTTGTACAGTAGCCTGGTGGCTGTATGCGGCTCCTGTCAGTCTGTCCCTGCAGATGACCGCCACCCCGGCTACGGGACGTCCACTGGTGTCCGTCTGACAGTGGACAGCGTAGGCCAACACATTAGGCTGAGAGGAGAACAGGACATAAAAGTAGTATTTCTTTTGTTATTTTAATATTTTTAATTCATTTTATTGACTTTCTACAAAATTACAGTTAATATAAGAGGATCCAAAAATTAAATAAAAAAGTCTCAAGTTTATGCATTTAAGTTATTTATTTATTTATTTTTTGCGACAATTTTCTAAGGAAAAAAACATATAAATGACTTAATTGACATACATGCTTATTGACAGGCAATTTCTGGGATTTGAAGGCAAAAAAAAAATCAAAGCCTTGAGTGTTTAACATGTGAAGAACAATTTTTTAAAACTTTTAATTCATAATTATTGTTTTAATATTTTGGCCATTTTTTGTTTATTTTATTCTGTTGCTCTCTTTTGAGAATTTCACGACTTAATTGCTAATCTTGTTGATTGTAACTGTTGTTTTTATTCTTTATTTGTTTTTTAAATTGACACAAACTTGTATTGTTCTTAGATATTTGTGTTTTTAGTGGCATCTCTTAAATGTCCCTCAGCACCTTTTAAAATGAGTTCTCCTTCGATGTCTTTTCAGAGATTTTAAATAAAATACATAGACTAAAATGCTGTAAAAAAATAACCTTTTGTATTTTAAGTGCCATATAACTACTTTTCATTATTAATTTAAATTTCCATCAGTGACTTTTCACTTTGAAAAACTTCTCAAATATGTCTGAAGTGAGTCTTCACCTCCGCTCGACACTTGTCGGTGGCCTGTATGTGGAGGTACAGCAGGAAGTCGGTGTCCTGGAGTCCAGCACCGTCAGGACGGAGCTCAGTCCTGCGAGGTGAATCAGCCTCCGTGTAAATATCACATCCAGCCAGGTGATCATCTGGGATCTGTTGAGAACAGGAACATATTTGGCACCAGGTTTTCATTTCTTCATGTGAACTGGTACATGTTGTCTATGTGGTTTTTTTAGACTCTTTCACTACAGCACCATAATAATTCAGACTGAAACTTACGGTCACATCCAGACATGTCTCAGATCTGTAGCTGTTGTTCGCTCGACCACACCTGAAGGAAGAAAATAAACTCTCATTTCTCATTAATTTGAAAAGCATTTCAGTTCCTTTAGGATTAATCAGAAAACATGCTGTGACAAAACTCAAACACACAAACCTTTTCTAAGAGATTTATTTTAACAAAGTTATTCCAAAAAAGATAAAGATTCACATCTGGCCAAACACACACACACACACACACAGAAACTGCATACTCACCTGTTGTAGTTTGCAGTGCTTGAATTCCTCCAGAGAAACTTGCAGTATTTATTGATGTCTCTGCTGAGAAGCAATGGGCCAGGAGCTCGCTCCACTATTAAAGGGTTAATAATAGTGCATGTTAACCTCTGTGTGTGTGTGTCTGTGTGTTATGTGTGTGTGTGTGTGTGGTCTGTTTATCACCTGACAGTAAAGAAGAAACCATGTTCACAGCCTCCTCCACCGCTGCCTCCATCCTCTCTCTCTCAGCCTCTGATAGGCTGCTGCTCTCTTTTGGAATCCAGGTCTGGATCCTGATTGGCTGTGGGGAGGCAGGAGTGGGCGGGGCTATATTTCTCCTTCGCTGAGGTGATGCCCTCCTGGGTCCTGGCTCCGTGTGTGGGCTGCCTGCAGCTCGGACCACCCTGTTCTGGACCTGAACCTCGTCAAAGATGCACTTCTGCATCGCTCCTGGAAGATTGGTCATCACCACGGTGACCACCAACATCCCCACCCAGAGCCTCTGGGATGAAGGTGAAGCCATAATTACAGCTGTGACCTATTTTAGGGCCACAGAGGGGATGATGAGTAGTTGTTAGACATTTTGGTTGAGGAGCTTTTACTGCAGGACACGTTCATTCAGAGCAACAGGTTTTCTTACGGCTGTTGTGAATCAAACTGTCATCATGATACTAAAACTCTCATCCATCAGCCCACAGGGAAGGGATTTATAAATTAAAATAAAATGATAATACAATGATGCTACTTACAACTGATTAACACTTTACAGTGAATTACATTAATTTATTTTAATACTGAGATGCAAAATATTAGCATCACAATTCCCTTTTTATTGATTATTTATGACTCAAGTCAACTTGTGCTCTTTCATAAATTATCTGTATTTTATTTGTTAAGTAGGAAATATTCAGGACACTAAGATCACTTTTTTTTTGGTAATTTATATTCTACAACTACAAAACACATGGTGGGTTTAATATAGTTAAACCTTATTATGGATTATCCCAAAATAAATAAATAAAGTTTGCAGCGATTCACCATGAAGCTATGCAACATCTGCTGACGTATATAACATAACAGAAATTCCACAGAGTTTAATGGTATAAATTTAAATTTCAGCATTAAATCTGTGGTTGGTCACTTTTATACAAAATAATGTGTCGAATAAATTAAAAAAAAGCTCCCTAAGGTTTTGCAAAATAAAAGTTCCTCCCATGCTGACACATTCTTTGCACTTTTTAATTAATTAATTTTATTGGCAATCATTAAAATAAAATGCCAATTATCGGCAAAATGCCAAATATCAGCCCCTATAATCTGTCGACCCCTAGTAAATATGCATTTAAACAGTGTATGTTTGACAGATAATGAAATTGAGTAAAACAAGGAAATGGGCTGGACTCAGAGTGGGATTGCTGCTTTCTATGAATACAAAAATAAATTACAAGCACATTTAAGTTCCATTGTCGTCCGAATCAAAGATTATTATGAGCAGATTTTGGCCAGTGAGGTCCACTCTGAATGACTGGAGAATAATGACATGAAACGCTGCAGGAGCAGTTAAATATCGAGCGAATCTCAGCCAAAAAAAAATCACTCTCCTGCAACAATAATACATTAATTCAAAAGAATTCATTATAATTACCTCACTCTTTAACAGCAAACAGCTTCATCTTCTCTGCACTCGTCCTCCATCCTGCAGAGCGGAGCGACGATCTGAACTTCTCCCAGAATAACCACTGCAGAGCTCTCTCAGGAGTCTGTGAATTTCCAAAGGATATTTAAATACAAAGCACAATGCAACGACTGATCTGTGACTGAGGCGTCAGGTGCCTTTTCACCTCCATAAACCCCCAACACACCAAAACACAAACAAAAAAACAAAACCCAACACCTAAAAGTGCAAATTGTTTAATCTCAGCCACATTTTTACTTATATACAGTGAAGTTGACCCTAATAAACCATAAAATCACTTTCTCTCTTATCTACCTCATAACATAGCAAATTTAAAACTTCCGCCTACTCCACATCGACCCTAATACATTCAACAAAGCAAAACAACTGAAGAAGAGAGAAAAAAAAAAGTAACTCGCTGAAATAAAAACACAGGAAAATGTACAATAATACAAATGGCACACCACAAGTCTGTGTCAAAACGTGACAGAATGATCGATTTCCCCTCAAGGGTTAAAGATTCAAGTTGAGGTTTTTTTTTTGTGAATTCAGGGGCCCCTTTTCATCACCGGTGGGGGCGCCTCATCTTTCCGTGCACACTACACACACATACACATCCTAAAATCAGGCACCAAAGAGATTGTCTTTTGACACGTTTGCTTTTTGTAGATTACATACATTCATTTGGGGAGGGTACACTTTTGTGTGTGTGTGTACTCAAAATGTTGGGTGTGCACTAAAATAGGGGTCCCAAAAAGTTATTGCCAGCTTGCAGAGTACATGCATGTTTTCCCCATGTTATAGTAAAGCCATTGATGTGTCGGTGCGTGCTATGATGTGAAGAAAACGTGTGCCTCCGTGATGTGCAGTGTGCATCTCAGGAAAAAAAATCTCCTCAAGCCATCTGCAGGAAACTCCTCAAAAGGCACTTAAATAGGGGGAATTATTTTGTAGAATTATCTGATATAACACGATGCAAGTGGCAGAAGTATGTGGAGACAATCCACATCTACAAACATACTCCACTGTCAATGTAAGACTTAAGGGGATAGTTCAGTTTTTAAGTGCGGTTGTATGAGGCACTTGTCCATAGACAGTATAACACAGTCTGCACCCCATCAAACTGAAGGAGGAATCTGACATGCAAGTTAAGCAATTGCCTGCTGTGGAGGGGTCAGCGACCACCTAAAATTTATTCTTTTTAATCAGTCTAAGTGTATATAGCTTTACCTTAATGTCAGACGCGACTTCCAATGAGAAAATCAAGCTGTTAGATTGCTCTCTTCAAAGCCTGAGAAAACCAGTGAAATAACATTGGCTTCAGTTATACGTGAACCAATATTCCCCTTAAATTCAAATAATGACAATATTATGAATTTGATCAGTTGTATAGAGAGCATAATCTGTTTAAATATTTAGAATTAGGCCATTTTCCAAATTTTGCATTTTCAGATTACACATGATCTGAAAATCATGCATCCAGTGCTTCCACAATGCTTGTCAGTCGTGTCTAAACAGAGAGAGAGAGATGAACAGACACACACACACACTCAGACACACAGCCAGAGACACACAAACAAGCAGGGACAGAGTTCTCCATGTGATTAGAAAGGAGCAGAGAGGGAAATTTGCTGCTGACAGCATAAAGAAATGTGCTCCTGGTGTGGAAGGCCAGGCAACTGCTGACAGGAAGCTGTGTGTCAATTAACACATGGGGGCACTTCCGCATCCAGTGTAAATTTGGCATAAAAATGTGAAAATACTCTCAATTTAGTGCTCAATTTAAACTGATATTGATTTTTTTACAAATTGGACTTGTGTTGTCCGACCTCTGCTTTATGTAACATACTGACTGTGGATGAGTGCCTCATACAACCTTACTTACAAAAATCTGAACTATTCCTTTAAAATGCAAAAGCATTCACACAGTTGCAGTCATACCAACATAATATTTTCCATCTAAAAACTAAATCATTCAATCTGACAGTAGCCTGCCTCAGTTTCTGGATAGGGAAGATTCTTCTGTGCAAAAAGTTTACCTTCAATGTGCAGCCTAGCGTTAAGTAAGTGCACGTCCGATACTCACCGACTCTCAAACATACGTCAGCCATGCTTTCAAACTTTCTCAAGGAGGTCTTTTTTTTTAAAAAAAAAAAGAAAAGCTAAAATACTTGATTCCAACAACTCAAAGCAATTTTCAAAAAGGCACCAGACTTGCACAGTGCGGGTGAGTCTCGCCGTGGCCTGTGCTCGAGTTCAAACAAACGTGGAAAGACTGGGTTTGAGTTTTTATCAGTGAGTAAAGGAGATAAAAGGAAGCAGGGAGTCATTCAGGTGAGCATGGGCACGTCATCCTCTGATGTGGTGTCTTCAGACAGCGGGATAAGCAGCACGTCGTCGTCTGAGGAGGACGAGGAAGAGGAGGAGAAGGAGGGGGAGGCGGAGAGGGGCATGGAGTTGGTGGAGGAGGGCGAGGCTCTGAAGAGGGAGATGCTCAGGCCCAGCGTGTGGAAGATGGAGGCCAGGGAGGGGCTGCTCGGTGGGACGGCGACTGGAGGAGTCTGGGGCGTGACCGGGCTTGGAGCTGGGGGAGCGTACGGAGGTGGAGGTGGGGAAGCGACAGGCGGGAGAGGCAGCGGCAGAAGAGGAGGCGGTGCTTCCTGCTGCTGCTGCTGCTGCTGCTGCTGCTGCTGCTCTGACTGAGACAGCAGGCCGAGTTTCTGAGGCACCGGCTGGTTGACCGCCTCCACGGCCGACGAGGAGCTGGTGGGAGTGGAGTGAGCTGGTTCCTGTCCAGAGGGAGCGGCGTCTGACTGCTGCTGGCCGGAGCTGGATGCCTGACTCGGCCTTGAGGGAGGTCTGGGGATCAGACCCCACCTCCTCATGCGGCGAACAGCCCGGCGGACGAATCGGGGTCTGCGTCTGCGGTGTGGGGAGTTGGCGGCGTCCTGACGGAGGAGCTGGAGGATTCCTCTCAGAGACAGAGACGAGGTCTGACGAGGGTGAAAAGAAATGCGGAGCAAAACAGTTAAAACGCCTTCTAAAATCTGGAAAGCTGTTTCTGTAGAAAGTGAATGTATCTATAGTGGTACAAATATTAAGTGTGTACTTCTTCCTACTCCTTTTCGAACAAATGAAAGTTTACGTGGCTTGAGTATTTGTTATTGAGACTGATTCATAGGATTTGTATAGGCCTTTTTTTCTGGAACATAATTTTAAATATACACTTCAGATAATTATAAATACAATTATCTGGACATTTTCCTTTTCAATCCAATAATCCCATCAACTAATTTTCAGATCATTTCCTTGTCACCTTTTACTGTTTTTTTGCAGTTTTTGAGAGAAATCGAAACAATTCTGATCAGAAGTTTAATTGCAAGTAAAAACTCATCTGAATGCAGCACAAGAAACACAACATCCGTCCATATTTATCTATTTATTTATCTAAGTTTAAGAACGAGTGGGTGGCTCCGCTTCCGCCCATCAGACAGAGCGAGCTTTGTTTTATACTCTTAATCCTTCCACCTCCGCTACCTCAGCCGTCCTTACCAGCTAATAGTAAAGCACATTAGTGTGAACCTGCCCGGTAACAGCACATTAGCTTTATCTTAACACTCTTCCTACTTCAGCCCACAGACTGCTGCACATTAAAACGGCTGCTAAAGTGGAGCGCACGCACTTAAAGACAGATAAACAAAAGGGCCGCTATGTACTAAAGTGAGTTCTGTGTGGATGAGTCGTGGTGTTTTCATACTGACACTGTTCTCCTGAACTTTAAAGCATCTTTAAAAGTTATTTATATATAATTTTATTTATTTAAAAAGGGTCCATGTGTAATTTAAAACATAAATGCTACCATTCAATGCACCATCCAGAATTATACCTTAGAGCTAATTCACTTCTGCAGTCAAAAGACACACATAAAAGCACATCATAAACAGTGATATACAGAAGACGGACAATACAACGTAAAATTACACCAAAAAGCACATCAAGAGTTAAAGGTCAGTGAGTACAGAGCAGCTTTGTACCGTCTTTTCAAGGAGGATTTGAAACCATTGGTCGAGCTGCTGCTCCTCACACTGTCAGACAGTGTTCCACTGATTTGCAGCTTTTACAGAAAAAGCTGGTTGCCCAAATGCAGAGCGACGATATAATATGTTAATATAATATGTCTCATGAAAATGCAAGTGCAAAAGTTGTCCAAAGTTTTTAAGGTTTGTTTGTTATGGTTGTGTTAAACTTGCCGACATGCTGTCTATAAGGCGGTGTAAAAAAGGGACTTTGTAGTGGTCATTGCACAATCTCTGTGTAAAAAAAGACTATTGAGTATGAGTTCTTATGGTCTATTTTTGTCTTACCTCATTAGGGTTTTCTGTGGGGAAGTCCTCCACAGGGGGGATGATGCCCTGGGCAATCAGCTGACCATAGGAGGGAGGAGCCTGCTGCTGGATCAGCTCCGCTTCTTGGCGGCTGATTGGTGCAAACAAACTGCCAGAAAAGGGACACATTTAGCAGCATTCACACACACATGCTGCCATAATACAGTCAAACTATATTTATCTTTCTAGCTACCATTAACATCTCACACCACATACTTTTTTTTGTTTTAGGATTGCTTTATTCTGTGGTGAAAAAAGTTTCAAGAGGAGAACACATGACATAACCCACTTCAGCTGAGACAAACTGCACGTGGGAAGTTGACCGTTTACAACACCCTGGCACTTATCGTTTCTCTGATCATAAAGAGCCGAGTATGGAGTGTGTTGGCTGTGTTGTGAGACACTCTGCTGTGTGTTGCAGAGGTCTTGTCCGGTCGTGCTGACAACAACTGAAGCAAGTAGTGAGTAAAACAAACTTCAGATTACTAGCACAACTGTATCACTCTAAATCACAATTAAATCCCTACTTTGTTGCATCAAAGAAGCAAAATTTTATTCCAAAAGCTAATGACTAAAAAAATGCTTTAGTATTAGAACTGAACTGCAACAACATGATAAAGAAAAACTGGTATCAGAAATAGCTACCTGTACTCCCGGGTCCTGAGCGAGTAGAGTTTACAGGTGCAGCCCATGGCGATCACCAGCAGGAGCCCACAGACCAGGCTGCCCACCGTTGCCGCGGTGATGACCTTGCGGGGCAGGATGACGGTGCAGTTTAGCTCGTCTGTTCCGTCCTTACAGTCCACCTGGCCGTCACAGCGCCAGCTCTCGAACACACACCTGCAGACGAGACAATGGGCCATTTGTGTGTTAGTGAAACAACAATTAATGTGAGAGATTCAGTTTCACACAAAGCCACATCATCCTGAAGCTTTATTATTAAGAATTATCATAAAACCACAATTTTAAACCCTTATGGCACATGATCAGACACTGTGACAGTGTACATATCTGTGCTGACAGATGTTATATGTTGTAGCTGATATAATCTATTTCCTCCGCCAAGCATGCAGTGTTTTGTGTTCTGCTTTTTTGTCAGTATGATTACAGAAACACCACTGGGCCCAATTTAATGAAACTTTGTGGAAGTGTGAAGCCTGACGACTACTTTCAGAAGTTTGTGTTGGGCCCTGCATTCCCAAAACAGAATCAAACAAAATACTGAAAACAGAAACAAAGAATATTCTCAGCGTAACACACTTCAACAAGCTGGATATAAGTTAAAGTGTGAATTGTTTTAAGAATCATTACAGCTGAAGATAATGTACATTTTACTCAGTAAACAGTAAATGCAGAATTTAGGTCCTAAAATTAGAAAAGTCAATCTCAACTCTTAGATGGTGACAAATCTGCACACACCCTCTGACTCACACACTCCTTTTCTAACCAAGACACGCCTACACACTGATACCACAGTGAAGACACAAACCATTTTACGTCATTTGACAAAACAACCATTATAAAACCAGACAACCATAGCTGAGCAGCCACTAATTGGACCTTTAAGACAGAATGTTGCTCAGTCACAGTTTCAACGGTAAAAATGAACTTTTAGTACACTTTCTAAATGGATGTTGAAGTGAGATTATTTGTCAACGGCTGTTCTAAGGTAAAGATAAAAAACAAAAAGCGTCCTCTCTGAGCTAAAGAGATAAACAGTCCGTCACATACTGACCTGTCGCTGTCACAATGAAAGGTCCCTGGCTGACACACGGTGCAGTCCCTCTCATCGCTGCCGTCAGCACAGTACAGCTGGTAGTTGCACCTCTCCGTGACCGGGTAGCACACCGGCCTGCCAGCAAAGTGACTGGACGCCACCGGTCTCTGCCCTGCCACTCCGCAGGCAAACTGGCTCGGACTGCAGCCCCTGCAACCCTCCTCGTCCTTCCCCGTCTCAGGACAGTCCCATTTCCCGTCACAGCGCTGCTCCTGGGTAAAGCAACCTCCAGCCGCTCCGCCACACCGGCCCTCCCACGGCGGGCAGTAGGTCCCAACGTGGAACGTGGCGTTGAAGCCGCTCCCCTCCGAGCCAGGGAGAGTCTTGTATGTCATCGACAACAGGCCGGTGTGGGATTCAACTTGGACAGATTTGTAATTGGAGGCGCTGGTGATCTGAAGATAAAGGGAACATCATGTTAACAAAAGAGTGATTATGAAGGCTCTAATACAGTGATACTCAGGGGCCAAATCTGGCTCTCAATGAGGTGCTAGGTGCCCCCCTCAGCCATTTTCTAATTCACAATAAAAATAAAGTGATTCACACTGGGAATTGTTTTTGTATTTTTTCAGTAAGGTGCCAGAGGGCTTAAAACAGCATCAAAACATCCCATTAATGTCCTAAAATCCTTACAGCATCCCAAAATCCTAGAAATATTCTTAAATCCAAGAAATGTTCTAAAATTTCTCGAGACATGCTTAAGTCCTGAAAATGTCCTAAAACTATCTAAAAATCCTAGAAACATTTATACTCCTTGATATGTGCTAAAATCCTATAAAAGTCCCAAAATACTTGAAATATCGTAGTATCACTAAAAGGTCCTAAAATCCTGAAAAGGTGCTAAATCCAAGAGATGTCCTAAAATTTCTAGAAACATGCTAAAGTTCTAGAAGCATCTGAAAATCCTAATAACATCCTAAAATCCTTAAAATGTCATAAATCCTTGAAAATTTCTAAAATCCAAGAAATACCCTAGAATCCTAAAAATGTCCTAAAAGGTCTCCGGCCATTTTGCAAAAGTGGCCTTAAAGGAAAGCGAGTTTTGTATTCCTGCTCTAATAAATGTCACACATTATCTCAGGTACAGAAACTCACTATTTTTATCACGTCTCCTTTGCCTTGCTCTCTGTTGTAGACGGTGAGTCTGTCCCCGGGTCCCAGCACCAGCTGCTGCAGGTCCAGTCTCAGCGGCCTCGAGTCCTGAGGGTCCAGAGTCCACACACAGAGCATCGCAGGGCCCCGGATGGCTGGAGGGGAGAAGGTGCCATAGAAGGTCTGGAGGAGCCCTCCGCAGGGCCACTCGATGGGAGTGGGCGTCACAACGGGCTCCCTGCGACTCTGAGGCTCCTGATCCAGATTGGCGTCCTCCTCAATCGGTTTCATCAGCGGCCACTGATCAGACTCTGAATCTGCGACATGTTGTCTCTCAAAGTCCCTGTAGTAGTTCTTCTCTGTGTACGCCTCTACTTTGGCCTCTTCTGATTGCGTGCTGCCGTACTTTGGGGGTTCTGGGGTCTCCTCTTCGGGGTAACAGCCCTTTTCATCTGTGCCGAGGCCTGCACCTTCACTGAGACACTCCACCTGGCCGTTACAGCGCCAGGAGAGAGGAATGCAGCGTCCGCCCAGGCACTCAAAGGACGTTACTGGGCATTCACCAGAGTCTGGAGGTGTGGAAGCAGAAGGGGATCACTAAGACCACCTTTTCACAAGAACTGAAACTTGCAGCAAAAATGAAACACCATATTCATTTTTTACTGTTGTATGTTCCAAAAACGTACCTCTGGCGTAGCTCAACAGGAAAGACGACACAGGAAACTGATGCGGGAGGAAGTGGTGCACCACTGTGATATTCCCCCCTGGAAACTCCATTGGTTGCGGCAACTTGGAGCCACAAAGGACAAACGGCTCGCCGCCAGCGGATGATTTTATAGACACCCATTCCTTCCTACACCGGGCTGAAAACTGGGAAAAGCTGAGAACGAATTTAGAGTCAAATCAGTGAACACAAAATCTCAGTTGCATAAAAATACTCAGACACGAGGCAGCATTTTTTAGATTACAGTGAGACTCTTTAACATCTCTAAGCACATGATGGGCAATGCTAGTAACTGAGAAAGGTGGCTTTATGGAGATATTGGACGCTTACATGATTTTGGCATGAATGTGATCAAGTTTCATCATCCGTATGCATTTCATTTAAAATTTCATTTTAAAATAAACCTCCCTGTTTAATTATTTTATCCATAAAGAGTCAAGTTAACGGTTAATAGGTAATGTTAGGCTCATATAGTCATCATAAGCGCAATATTGAGGCTCTTGCTCCAGTGTGACTAGACAGGCATTTAAGCAAAAATGTCATGTGGAATATGGAATAACATGCATTTTTGTCAACAGATTTCAAATTAGTAACAAGGACCAGATTCGGCATAACGTTAGACACGTTTGGGAATTTTTATCAACATATTTTAAACAATTCTCAAAAGAACGCATATTCAAAACTTTTCCAAAACATTCTCTTTATTCCAAATCATTCCCAGAGATTGAAAACATTTTCTAATTCAATAACTTTTCGAGGAATTTCATGATCTTGGGAATACTGTCCCATGGTGCCTTTACCTAAGAACGATTGGTTCGTCTTCTGAGCCCTTGATGATCCAGCAGTCGTAGGTAGCGCCGAAGCGGTACGACCAGCTGTGGTAAGCAGAACTCCTGATCTCTCCCACTTTGCTGTCTAAGATTTGGGGGGAATGTCCGCAGCGGGCTGAGAGACGGACAGACAGATGGACAGACAGAGGGCCGATGGTTAAGAGAAGTCAAAGTAGTCCCTGTGTTTGAAGCTTTAAGCGTGTGACGTTAAACCTGTGAGGTGTTGGCAGAAAATGTCAGCAGTCTGACTATTTTTGTTTCAACCTTAATTTCAAACCACCGATACATTATAATAGTGTTACACAGCTGATAAGAAGTGTTAAGAGAAGTAGTGTGACACAGATACAAATTAAGTTAAAGCTTAAGCTTCGGAAACATGAGCAAATCGGCTTTCCTTCTTTCAAACACATTGGAAGAAGGTAATTAGAAACAAATGAAGAAATGACCCAAAAATAAGTAATAAATAAGTAAAAATACATAAAATATATTACCTGGAAATTAGTTTTTAAAAAAGTTGTTTTTTTAAAGGAAACTGTCAAGAAAAGGTACTAAAAAATTAAAATAATAAACATAAATGCTAAGTTGTTTATCCAATTTTCTCATGGTTCAAAGGTTTAAAAACTGAAAGCCGCCTGAAAGCAGCACAAGAAAAGTGATGTCACTCTAGTTTTCAAAGGGTTAATATGATTTGCTGAGGGTGACATCTAATGTTAGCATGTTGGTGACACACTGTTGGTTAGAGAGACATATTTATCTAGAAAGTGACATCAAAAAATCGTTCATCCAAGGTCACAACATGAGGAAAAGCTGACGGGTTCGTCTCTTACCAAAGCTGAGAGCCGGCTCCAAACGACTGAACGCTGCACGTAAAAAAAGCAGAAACAGAACGAGTCAGGTAGGTGTTTTATCACCGAGGCTGATAAATCATGAATGTTATAAGACATGAGAAATGCAAACATGACCTTTGCTTGATAAACATTAACAGACAGATACACAAACAGTTAAACTCACAGATTCAAGTGTATTCACTCACCTGTTATGGTGAAAGCTAGGAGGGCACAAAGGTTGTAAGTGACTGTCATTGTGGTGATGCTTTTCCTCAGAAATGTTGCAAATTATATAACAACTGAAGACTTTAAAAGGGTAAAAATAAAATGTCAGAGATGCGCCATTTTGGGGGGTTTGTTCAGGAAGACTTCATCTGAAAAGTGCAAGAACAGAAAAATAAATAAAGCATTTTAGATTTGTTTGTCAACAATAAAACTCAGGCTGTATGATATGTAAAAACATCATATTGTGGTTATTTTGACAGATACAGAGTCACAATCTTAGTGGAAATGGTCATTTCTGCATTTGATTTTCACTGGAAAAAAATATTAAAATGAGGATGTGATTTTTGCTGTAGTTTCATGACTAAAAAAGCAAGTTCCCTTACATTAAATATTATTTGTAGGCATCTCTGTAGCACCATAATGCTTTGTTTATAATGACATATTGTGACACACTGTACATTTGATGTGGATATTGAACTTAGCCATGTTGCAGGTTTGATTATTTTTTGATTAATTGCAGTCCTACATATATTTGTTGATGCTAACTTTGTAAGCAAAACCTCCTGCTGGAAAGCATGATATCAAATGAAGATAATAATTAAACAAATAATAAAACAGCCTCACTGTGCTATTACTCTACAACACTAACAACAAATAAGCCATCCAACACATCAAACTGCTAATGTCACAGTTAAGACGAGGCTAAGTCTTTTAGTTGATTAATCAGTAGCTAGAACACCAAGTGTCAACTGTTATGATAATAATTGAGTAAATCATTTAAATCATTCTTTCCAAAGAAAAATGTGTATGAAATGGGATTATTTGTAGTTTTCTATGATCGCAAATAAATACTGAGCCAATGTTCAGACACAACAAGTTAAGATAGAGACAATTACAGAGATCTTTTTTTGAAGCAAGGGAGAGAAATCCCATAAACTATATTGAAAAGTATATATTTTAAATTATTTTACAAATTTATTTTAATTTTTTTTTTTCTAGATCATTTCTTGCTTCTTTTTGTTTTTTTACTTTCTCATTTTTAGAGTTTGTTCTTCTTTATTTTGGCAAATTTTTAAGGTAATTTTTTAAAAGACTTTTCACAGTTTTCACTTTAACCTCTAGGCCTGCTAACTTTAGTGATTTAAGCAAATAATAGCCCGGGCTACACAATAATATCCATAATCATCGATTACTGTTATATACACCCTGGTAGGAAAACACCATATGGATATGGCTGTCAGTGCTTTTGAAGTTGACGTTATTTTGATCTTGAACATTGTGTCTCCTCACACACACACACACACACACACACACACACACACACACACACACACAGTCACGCACAAAACACACACTTCCTTCCTATAATCTTCTCAACAATGACGCCAGGGACGCTAGCATTTCCGAGACAAAATCATCGCCACTGAAATAGTTATCCTAGTATTTCGAGTAAAGTAAAACTATGAGGATCTCGAGTACGTGTCACGTAAATCCTAAATTAGTTACCTCGAAGTGTAGATAACGTCTTAAGTTAACGTTATTGGATAGTTTCGGTTTGAAGGAGAAGGAGCGAGCAGCCGTCCTCAGCCACAAGCGCTTTAACAGCTAGCATCCCGTCGAGCTAACGGCTAACATCCTGACTTTTGTCTTCGTTAAAACGCTTTTTTTAAGCCGCGACACCCAAATTAAATGTTTCAGAGAACCACAAGAAGAGTTTAAGTAGCCGAATAAATCACAAAATGTGAGCCAGACGCGCTAAAACCCACGAATAAACGATAAAAAAAGGAGAGGACAACGTTACCATGTCAGTCGGCCTCTCTTGTTGACAAGTTCTGATCTACTTCCGTGTGTTTTAGCGCATGACGGGAGGGGCGGGGCTTAACGGGTATTATTTCATTCATAAAACTTTTTTCTTCACATTAGACGTTTTATATATTTATTTTTATATTTATAGTTTTTATTATAATATTTTACATTTATATATTCCCACATATAATAATATATGGCGGCTAATGTGTAAAACGAGTTAATGTGAAATTCTTATTTCTCAACACAAGGTGTCAGTGTTGGTTCATATAAATATACAACATAAATTTAATTCACAAAAAAATGTGGTAGATATTTATACATTTTATGGGTAGGAGCGTACAAGCAGTGGTGGTAGAAGTATGCAGTTCCCTTACTTAAGTAAAAGTGCTAATACTACACTGTGAAAATACTGTTAAAGTGAGTAAAAGTCCTTCATTTAAAATTACTTAAGTAAAAGGTTTAATCAGCAAAATGTACCCCAAAGAATTAAAACCTAATGTAGAAAAAATAAAATAAAATAAAATAAAATAAAATAAAGTAACAAAAATACTTTTAATGTTTATCAAAGTGGATGACAATTAATTTTCTGTCAACTGGCTAACTGATTAATCAACTAATAATTTCAGCTGTACTTGTATTAACTTTTTGGTAGTTTAATTTATAACAAAACATATTTTATCAACTCTTAATGCAAAAATCTCAACTTGTAAAGTAATTTAAGCTGTCAGATAAATGTAGTCGAGTAAAAAGTACAATTTTCCCTTCTGAAATGTAGATACGCAAAAGTATAAAGTGGCATGAAAGGAATTGACTTAAGTTAAGTACAAGTACATCAAACTCATACTCAAGTACAGTACTTGAGTAAACGTACTGAATTATATTACACCACTGCATACAAGACTTCTTAAAAAGACTCGGCCTTTGTTGTGGTTGTACAACTTTATTCACTAGAATAATCCCTTTACAAAAGCCGTCTCGCAAAACTGAAATGAATAGATGAAACCAAGACATTAAAGTAATGAAAAGACAAAACAAAACAACAATAAACAGTTTACTGATACGCGCCTCAAAATGACCACAAAGGGACACAAAAAGATGCAAAGAGATACAAAATAACTACAAAAAAGTGCAAAACAACCATCAAAGTGACACAAAATAACCATGAGGAGACACAAAAAGACAGAAAAAGGACACAAAAAGACACACATGGTGACTACAAAACGATGCAAAACTACCACAAAGTCTGAGTGTCTTGTTATAGGAGAGGTGCCCAGGGATCCATTGTCTCCTAATACACCCCCAACCTACACATGACGTGTTTTAGTACATATAAATTATTCTGTGTATGTGTTTTACTTAAGTGCAGTCCTGCATTTACAAAAGGATTCCAAACTTCTCTCACCGCTGTCCTATTTTAAATATCAATGTGGGTCTGATGAGGTTTTTCCACCGCATTAAAAATACCTAAAATTGCATGTAGACCAGTTCTTGTCTCTCACTGGAAAATCCAAAAATGATTGTGCAAATATTTTCCATTTTAAAAGGTTAACTGCTGAACACAAGATGTCTCCTAATTCACTTTTGATTCTTAATAAATGTGACCTGGAGGTTTTAAGTTTCCATATCACACTTGTGTAAACTGCATGGTTGCTTTCCAAACCTTTTGAGATGTTACAAAATCATCTTGTAGGTACATGCCTTCAAATGAGATTTGAGGTGAGACAATTTCCGTCTTCAGAACGAGATTGTGAAAACAGCTGTCTGGTGTCAAACTCTGTGCATAATACATGACTCTGCACGGTGAAGCTCAGACATCTATTTAAAGAAACAAAAAGCAAAACATGAGTGGAGGGGAAAAAATAAATAAATGTTATGCCATCAGATGAGAAAAAGGCAAATAACAAAAGTGAGTTTTTAGAGGAGATATAAAATATGTCACTGAGTTATGAAGACATCAAATGTTTTTTGGCAGCAGGCCTGCCTGCAAAAATGGCCCCTAATAAGGTCCAGTGATCGGTTCTCCCCAGATCTGCTATACTCTTAAAAATGCATGCACATGCTCTCTCTCTCTCCTAGTTTAGATGAGTAAATGTCTCTTTTTTTTCAAGAAATTAGTAAAAAAAAAAATTACAATAAAATTACATAAAAAATAGCATATTTAATTACCTGGGAAAATGTAGGGAAAATAATAATAATAATAATAATAATAATAATAATAATAATAATAATAATAATAATATAATAATAATAATAATAAATAATAATAATAATAATTTTTTTTATATATATTCTTTCTGGAACAAATGTACAATAATTCTTATTCTAACTCTATATTTTCCCCAATTTCTTTCTCATTTTTTTTTTCACTTTTTACTTAGTATTTGCATTTTGCAGGACATTTCTTGCCAAATGTTTTTGAAAGAAACCAAACCATTTTTTTCAGAAGTATAAATGCTTGTGAAAGGTGCAGCACAAGAAAACTGTTGTCGATCCAGGTTTAAAAGGGTTAAATAAAGTTGGGTGCTAAACTGGGTCCAGAGTGCAGGCCTTTTTTACTTGTGATGGAGTATTTTTACATTGTGATAGTTTAACTTAGAGTAAAAATATCTGAGTAACCCAACTGAAAGTAGAAACAGTGTCTTTTAACCCCCCAAAAAGAAATCCTAACAAACAAAAGAGGCAAACACCTTTTATATTTACATTTTAATTTTTTATATTTGTTTTATTTTATAGAACTCCTGCAGGTTGTCATAACAACACGAGTGTATGTGGTATATCATAAATCGATAAATCGGTACATTGATAAAGCATGTCAGCCATGAAAAATGACGTATGCACATCTGGAGGAGGACCCAGAGGAAAATCCTCTCTCTCTCTCTCTCTCTCTCTCTCTCGCTCGCTCTCGTGACCACGTCCACACGCTGCAGACAATCTCACCAGAGGACAGGAAGCCAAACTATGAAGCTCTGGTGAACACCAGCTGAGCATTTGTCGCAGCCACCTGATGATTTTCGCCTTTTGTTGGGTGTTTTCAGCGCAGCTCTGACTGTTCAGGAGTCGCTTTGTGCAGAAAAGCTGCCCGGTGCGATAAAAGTGTCCACGCGGAGAGGAGAAAAAAACGTTTTAAAAGCGTAACGGAGTAGATTTTGTTTTGATTTTGTTCGTCTTTTGCTGTCAGGACAGCGGGACTTTTTTTTTTTTAGAAAGTTAGTTCCTTGATTTTTTCTGTAATTTATTTTTTATTCGGGGCAGTTTGCAGATAGAAGAATGCTGCCCCAGCTCCTCACCGTGGCCTGTGGTCTCTGCTGCTTTGGTTTTTCCTCCGTCACTGCAAATGTGCTAAAAGCAGAGGTAAGTCTATGGAAAATACATTATTCACTTACTTTAAACTATGCAAACTAATACATGCAGGGTTATGTTCTTATTTGAAGTGTGTTATTCAAGATGCTGTGTGTAAACAACTTCAATTTTTAATTTTCCTAACTTTCAAATATTGTTTTTAGTCGTTTCTCCATTACAATGTTATACCATATTCCTGGAAAATATAGATTAACAAAACCGAAATATTTTACTGGAGTTTAACCTCTTATTATATCCAGTGGCGACCCAAAGGGGTGGCCGGGAGGGGGGGCGCGCCCACCCTGACACAATTCCTGGCCCCGACATTTGCCCAAATAATGAAAAGGCCGACATTATTATCTTTAAGAGGTAATGGTGCACTCATACTTAACACTAGCGTGAAGATAGCAGTACTTTAAGAAACTAGACAACACAAAGCATCCATTGGTACCAACCAATGGTTGTGTTTACTGTGTTTACTGAGCCCATATGAACGCCCCCCTGTTTTAGTATTCACAACCTCGTAAAAGGGAAATTTGGGTTCGTGACTTCTAATGTTGTAAACACAAGTTAACGAATTCCATTTTAACAAAGCAAAAGCCATGATAGCATCTTGGGAAAGTAGCTAAATAACGCTTCAAAATTAGTCTACATTTTGGCAAAGGAAATACATAATCACAATATCACAATTTTTGAACTCCCCCAGCTGACACCGGATGTAAATATGAAGTCAGAAAGAAGTTGGACTCTTATGTCACACACACGTTATATTTTGGCTGGAATGAAAATCGGGTTGAAAAATATTTTAAATGTCTAATGATGTAAGAACTCCATGTTGTGTGGATGTTAACATGATGACATTTTGCAGACGTTATGTTTTATGACTAATTGTTTGATATTTTATGTCAAGATGAGCTGGCATGACACATTTGGGAGACGTTGCATTTTGGTTACTGAACAACACAACCTACATCAAAGTGATGTTTGCATTAGACGTCCTGACATCGAATTTTGGTCGTCACAACCGAAATTCAACCAAATATCAACTAATGACATTAATGGCCAAGTGGGTTTTTACATGAGTCTCCCCTAAACTTGAGACGGTTTGGTGCCTGTTAATATTTTGTTTATCATTCTACAATTCCTTAACTCCCATATTGACGCAGTTTTTGACTAGCCTCAAAAAATAACTGATTCCCACCACAGGGAAATATATCTGTGATCTGAAGTGTTTTTTTACTGTTTAATTGGCTGTTTCCAATCTTGCAGCAGCAAGGGAGGAAATGTTTGTGTTCCCATGTTTATTCAGCCTCCCTAAAAGACTCCTGACGGTTATCTTTCTGCACTGAGAGTCGTCCGTCTGAGCAGAAACTGTAACAAGAGATGAAACTTCATCCAGAGAAAAAATGTCATGAGTCTAAACTCTTGTGGCTTGTGAAGGAGGAGGGGAGATCCAGCCATGCCGGGGCAGAAACCTCAGCTGAGCTGCTTTGTTCTGAGGAAAAATAAGGGGGGTAGTGGTGCTGCACGAGGGAGGGGGTTAATGGTTTACATCTGTAGACTGCACAGGCCGGGAAGAAGGTCTGTGTTCACAACAAGCCGGACATGAGGCACGAAATCTGGGAGACTGTAGAGCAATGATAGTCAACTTACAGCCCCTGAGTCAAATCTGGCCCTCAGTAGTATGACATGTGGCCCCCCCCAAACATTTTCTGATTCACAATAAAGAATAAAGTTATTCACACTGGTAATTGTTTATGTACCTTTAGTTTGCATAAGATGCCAGAGTGCATTAAACAGCGTCCTAAAATACTGGAAATAACCTAAAATCCAAGACATGTCCTAAAATCTGAGGAATGTCCAAAATTCCAAGAAATGTCTAAAAATCCAAGAATAGTCCTTAGATCCTAGAAATGTCCTAACGTCTTCAAAAAATACTCAAAATGTCCGAAACCATAGAAACATCCTAAAGTCCTAGAAACATCCTAAAATCCAAGAAAATGTCCTAAAATCTTAAAGTCCTTGAAACGTCCTAAAATGCTAGAAATGTCCTCAAATCCAAGAAACCTGCTAAAATCCGAGAAATATCCTTAAATCCTAGAAACGTCCTACAGTCCTAGAATCGTCCCGTGAACATGTGTGAGGTTGCGACTGGCCCCTGGCCTCCTGCTGTCGAGGCCTCAGGCTTTGAAACTGCAGCCAGGAGACACTAAAGTGCAGCCTTCAGCTGAACAACATATTTTGACATGCAGCTCAGGAAATGATCGGGTACGAGCACCCTGCATGTCACATTTGCTCTAGTTTGAGGGTCATCAGGGCGTTTGATGTGATGCTTGGTCACAGACAGTCATACCGTCAGGAACGACACATACAAGGTGTTTCTGTGAAAGACAGGATGCACCAGCTGCCCCAGGAAATTGATTCACAGAGAAAAAAGTCCATCAACTGGCCTTAAATACACAAGAGTTTGTGCTAGTTCTGCGTGGACAGGACGCACGAAGGAGGACCTTAGTCACTGACCACAAGTTGCTGGCGTGTGAGTCAAGCCAGACATGGTGGATAACTCAGACAGTTTATAAGACGCCACAGGCGGCTGCCCTCCCGTGGCGGACGCACCGACACAGTGATGAATGTCTGTAAACAAAGTCAGACAACATTACAGCTGTTTGTGATACCTTCAGTGCTAAAATGATAACTGCTGCAACACTTTGAAACCTGGAGCGACATCATTTTTCTTGTGCTGCTTTCCTTTAACAAGTATTTATACCTTGCAAACCTTGCAGTTTCTTTTTTAAAAACATGGGGGAAAGGTAATTAGCAACTTGGTTGAAGAAATGTAATATAAACTGTAAAAAAAAAAAAAAAAAAAAAATTTAAAATGTAGATTTAGAAAAGCCAGGAAAAAACATATAAATAATATCATAATTACATAATTAGAATTAATTTACAGAATTCTAATGACTTTTAAGCATTTTTTTCCAGGTCACTTCCTTATTCTTGTTGGGGTTTTTTGGTTTTTTTTAAAGACAATGAGCAATTTAGGAAGAAATGCTCTACACATTGCAAAAAAAAAAAAAAGTAGATTTAGAAAATTATTTTAAAAAAATATGAAAACGGTATAGGGATAAAAGGAAAAAAAGCCAGAATAAATATAGAACAAATGATCATAATTACATATACATAATTATTACATTTTTTAGGCACATTTTTACAAGTAATCCCCTTGCAATTTGGTGAGAAATGTTCTCCAATTGCAAAAAATGTGTATTTTTTAAAAAACTTAAATAGCTAGGGAAAAATTTATTTAACCTATTTTATTTTACCTTAATTACATAATTAAAATAATTAATAATTAGAGAATTATTATAATTTGAATAATAATACAATTAAATAATCTTACTTATTGTTTTTTTTATAAATAATTTTTATTTACTAATTTTCAGATAATTTTCAATTAAGTTTTTGCAAATTCTTTGGATCATTCCTTCTTTTGTGCTCATTGTCTTCTGCCTATATTTTGAAAGAAGTCAAGCCAAGTTACACAGGTTTTAAAGGGTTAAGGTGAGACACACAGTGCCGGGATGCAGAAACAGGATAAGAGTTGATTATGGGGTCAGGATTACGTCACCTGAGAGCCGTACATGAACCCAGTGATCAAAAGATAGACGTGTCTGTGCGCGGAGGGAAAAGACAAAACAGCAAAGAGAGGAGAAACAAAGACGAAACTGAGTGACATAAATGTTTAATTAAAGTCGATGAAGCAACTTCTAAGGTGTTTGAGAAAGAAGAACTGAGACGGAGAAAGAGTTTAGAGGAATTTTGCGGTTCATCACTCATTGCTCAACATGAGAAGATCCCTCTCTGACTTCACTCCGACAAACTAAACCCACTTAATCCAAGCTGAGTGAAAAGAAAAGCTCCACCAAAAGAAAAATAAAACTTCCCCTTTTCTCCGAAAATGACTTCTGCTGAAGTGGAGCACCATCGCGACCTCCGGCATCTGTTTTCATTCACCACTTTTGCCTCGTCTAACCTTTCTTTACTCAAATAAAAAGCTTAGTGAGCACAGGAAGTGGGCAGCAATGAAAACATCACGGCCTAAATCAGGATCTCTCCATATCTGGAGAAAGAAAAATCTAGAGATTTCCCCTTGCCATCTGGAGACACATGTCTCGTGATCCCAACAGAGGGTTACAGATCCGGTCAAAACACATCTGGGTTCAGTTCCCTTTATCTCGACTGGAGGGGCTTGTTGATGTAGCATCAAAAGGAAAAAGGCCTAGCTTGAGATCTGGTGCTCGCTGCTCTGACAGGCAGCAGCTTGTCACTTGAGAAATGTCAAAATAATCAGCTGGATCGGCTCTAATGAGAAACTGGTGGAGTTCAAGGGAGAGAGGGAGCTTATCTTTGCTCTACACACAAGAAAATGGTCCTCCTTGTTAACAAAGACGACATAAAAGAGGGGAAGTTTCCACCATGATGCAGTTTTTAAGGATTTCTTAGTATTTTTAGTCTCAGGTGCTCAGCTGGTTGAATTCGACTAAATTTGAAGGCCAGATTTGCTGAACCTAAAGTCTCATTCCCACTGCACAAAAAACCCGCTAACATCTGGCTTTTTAATGCAACGGGAATGCATACAATTGGCATTTACACCGGGGTCAAATGACTCTGCAGTGGACATGGTTTTTTATCACCACTGGCTCCAATTGGTATTGAGGGGAATACAACATTCGGGTGAATGCAGTAATTTCAGGTCCTTAACCGGCGAGATGCAACTACACGCCATCTCTAATTACTGTCCATCTCCTCCTGAGCAGCACGAAAACACTGATCCAAATACGTCTGCACCGAGTTTGAAAGAGAGACTGAATAAGTAAGAGATACATAAAGAGAAGATGCCACTGAAAAGTTTTCAAAGATCCGTGTTCCTGTCTACTGTTTAAATGTTCTCCTGCCTGTCGGTGATGTCACACAGACACACCAACAAAACAACGTGCACACAAGCTGACCAAAAGGCAGACTCGCTCTGCAGTGGTGTGCTCACTGGCAGTGGGAATAAAGTCTATCGCCCATATTTAGCAGGTTTGCATGTGTTTGAAAAACATGTGCACATGCTAATTTTGGTGGAAAAATAATTCAGCGTAAAGACCATCTGCCAAAAATTATTAAGTACATTTACACAAGTACTGCACTTTTTGATTTCTTAACAGTGTTTTTATTTCACGCTACTGAATACTTATATTTCAGAGAGAAATATAATTTTTACTCTATGACATAAATAATTTCTGTATTTTATAAAATACAATTTATTATCATAATCTCCCCAAATAGTGTAGTGGTAGAATTGAACTAAATGCATTTACTCAAGTACTACACAAAAATACAAATTTAAGGTGCCTGTACTTATCTTGATTATTTCCCATTCATGCAACTTTATACTTATACCCCACTACATCTTAGAGGCCAATATTGTACTTTTACCTCCACTACATATGTTTTCATCTGACAGCTAACTAGTATGACATTTCTGGGCTACTGATAGAAATACAAACATCTCATTCTGAGGTAACGAAAGCACAACAATTCTTATTTTCAGGTTATTATTCACCAGGAAAACATACTTATATATTATATTCCATTTTTGCCAATATATCCCCCTAAATCCCGCAAATTAAACCTTAAACAAGGTTTTTAATGCAAGGCTTTTATTTGTAGTGGAGTTTTTAGACATTGTCGTCTAAGTGTGTCCAAGTCCAAGCTCATTTATCTACATCTTTCATGTATAAATGGAGTATTCTGCATAATATGTACTTCATGTTTGATGCAATAGTAGATTTGCTTCTCATACTATTTTTTTTTGTAATTGTGTAGTTTAGTTTTTATACCGCAGTATTGTAATATATTTATGTAAAGGATCTAAATTCTTCTCCCACCATGACTTAAATGAACTTTATTATAAGTTGTACTCATCCTATAAATGTAGCAAATGGTCAAAGTGGAGTAATTCATCATATTTCATAAGCTCCTTTTACATTTGGTTTGTGTGACAAGTGCTTTATTTGCCTTTGAGTAAAAGTATATAAAAGCATAAGACTGAAATTTAAAGTGCAAGCACCTCAAAATTAAATATACTCGTGGTTATCTGTGTGTGACAACTGCTTTACACACAGTGACCTGTGGTGCAATTAACCTTTTTATAAATAGTATTCATTTATCACTATATAAACCATATTGATGTGCCAGAGTACAGTAGGTTTGCATCACTAAGTTTTCATTAAAGCATAATAAAACGATCCAGTGATTTTATTTGACCTGTTAGACCTGGCAGAAATGTTAATGCAGAAATAATATTGCACGGCGCTGATGTGAGTGCTAACTGGGTCAGAGACGCCAAGAAATGAAGGCAATGTGAGATTCAGCCACTCATGAGCAGAATTTTCAGTTTTTTCCGTTGGCACCGAGCGAGAGGAACAACTGACTCAGTGCCTCAAATTTAAATTCAGTCATACTCCTAACCCCTCTCTCTCTCTCTTCTATTTTCTTTCGCCGCTCTTCTTTCTAATGTCTTTACCTCTCCTTCACTAATGTACCTCTGCTCTTTAGATCATCTTCTCGTGTCCTTTACCCTCTCCTCTGTCCATTTTCTTCGTCCCTCTCTCCCAGTGAGACTGAAGTCCTCATTTCTGGAAAAAAACTTTAAAAAACAGAGGAAGTTTATGCAGGCAGCCTGAAACAAACAGTGTTTAAACTCTTGGCAGCATTGTTATACACTAAAAAGACAGACGTGCACTTCTACGTGGTTAAATATACGTAAACTCACACCCTTATCTCTGTTTAATTCATAGTTTCTTTTAGCACTTACAGTATAAATATAGACAAAGACCCACATGACAGACGTAATGACAGTTACACTTCCTAATAAAATGTCATCATTCTTTTGTTTTTTTTTACCACAGTGGCTATAAATGCACAGGGGACTTTTTATTTTGTTTATAGCTTTTGTAGGAACTTGTGGTTGGCTTTTTTTTTATGATGCATCCGGGAAAACAAATTAGAACTCTCATGTGAATGTGAGTGTGAGACAGTATGTGGCATACGCTTTTCCTGTGATGGGTGACGGCCAGACATTGAGACATCACATGCATGCTGCCAGACATCATGATCACTTTTTTTGTAAATGCTGATTTTCATTTGAGTGATTTTGTTTTGTAACAAGTGGCAATTTTGCAGCAGGAGTCCTGAGAGCTCCAGGTTGATTAACTGATTTTTGTTAATTCAACTGAAATTTGTATCCAGCACTAATTCATCTGTCTATAAGGGTTTGAGGGGGATATCTGTGTTAAAATCTAAGTTTAAAATCTTTATTAGTTTGCTCAAGTTTCAAAGGGTTAAATGTTTGGGTTTTTTTGCTTAAAAAATACTTTCCGTCCGATGAATTAATCATTTTGGTCTGACGTAAAATAGTAAGGTCAAAGTAGGGTCACATAATTCATGTGTACATCACAGCTCAAGCGAGACTTTGCATCACGCTGGCTGTTTCAGCGTCTGTGCATTATACATCCAGCCCTCACGTCACTGCACACACACACACACACACACACACACACACACACACACACACACACACACACACACACACACACACACACACACACACACACACACACACACTGCATGCACTCAGCGGTGTGTTTACCAAACCAGCACCCTTTGACCACACATGGCCGTGTAGCGAGGCTACCAAGCTACCCCGAGGCCAACAATACCAGCCATGTACAAGTCTCAATAAATAGACGCTTTGATGGTGGCTGCTGGGAGTTCCAGGGAGGAGGGGTGCATGCTGGGATACCTGGCGTCTCAACCGGAGGTGGTGGCGGCGGCGGTGGTGTGTGGAGTAGTTTGGGACCAGAAGGAGAGAAGTGGAGGTCTTGACGGTGTGGGGGGGAGACTTTTCAGGGGAGTGTTTTTATAGAAGCAGACGCGTCACCACACTGGAGCCGCAGGACACACTAGCAGCAGTCAGCGGAGAGGCGGAGAGAGTAAATTTGGTCTGCATTACAGGCAGATTGACTCAAGAAGAGAGTCAGGGGATAAATTAGATTAACTAGATGCTTAAATAATCCAGAGAAATCTTAAAGACATTGTTTGGGGGGGTATGCAGAGAGGGGAGAGGGGGGATATGTTGCCTCTCTGCAGGTCGTCATAAGTGAACCTTGTTCTCTGCCTGCCACATGACTAACAGTAGCTGTGTGTGCACAGGCAGCGCATGGCCAGGTAGTCCGGCCCATGAAGCTGCTACGTTTCCATCCCTCCCCCTCTCTGCTTTTCCCTTCACTTGTCGTTGAAGAGAAAAACAGCACTAAATGCTGGAATAAGTAAGATATCTGAGGTTCAGATGACGTTAACGAAGGCATTCGGGGTAATTCCACTGATTTAATCTGTGGTGAAGACGTGTTAACCCTCTATGTGTGTGTGCAGACACATTCGTGGAAACACACAGTTTAAGATGCATTAATATTCTGCAACTCCAATAGATGCGAAGATGAGATGAGAAGATTAATACGACTCGAATGTTTGTCCCTTAAAGAGCTGTATCCAACATTCAGAACATTAATATGGCATCAAACAACGGTAAAGATATAGTGAGAGATGTCGCGCTCCTTCTGAGTGTGTTGTAATCCGAGCTTCTCTGTTTTTTGTTGCAGCAAATGGTTTGTGCCTGTTTGTGCATGTGAGTCTATTTGCGTTCCATTTGCACTGAGAAGTTGAACGTTTCCAAGCTACCAGTCTGAAATTTTACCTGGTAATGAGTTTTAAAGCTAGGCATCTGACTTTTTAATCAAGTAAAAACACGGTCTTATGAATGAAAACTATCATTTATAACCAATAAAACACACCCCTCAACTAAATATATTCAGGATTTTTTTGTGCTTTCTTGGTCTGGTAGCTTATGCTGGTTGATGTTAGCAAACTCTCAGAAAAATGTTTTTGCATTTTGGATATTACTAAGTTCATTGACTTGATGACTCTTCTCTACTTGTACTATATATTAGCATTTAATAGCAGATGTTGTTGACATATTTTTTAATTTCTGGACAGAGCAAGGCTAGCTGTTTCCCTATGTTTCCAGTTGTATTGCGAAGGTAACCATGTCCTAGTCCCAGCTTAATTTTAAAACTTTTCTCATCTAACTCTGCAAAAAAGCAAATAATTCCATTAAGTTTTAGACCACCAGCAGCATGCAGTGGAAAGAATAGGCTGGCCTTTCATGTGTTAAGATAAATAGTGGTGGTTTTGGTTGACATGAAGGCAGACAGAGAGAAGAGGAGGAGGACAGACATAGACAGTGGCAGGGAGATCTTAAAACTCAAGCTTTGAGGAACCCAAATGTTGCTGAAAATGTTACTTTTTCCAGAGTTTTGACCGCCAGTTGTCTTTGGCTGCGATAGTCTAGACAGACATCTGGGTCATCGTGACTGAAATGACATCAGTGTTTTCACATTGTGTGTTTTATTTGGCTCTCGGTTCCTCTCTCGTCCCTCCTCATGACCCCACAACAAAGTTCCCCCCAAATGAGTTCGGCATATATCAAAGGGGGTATGCGAGGAGTTGGTGTTGGGTTTCAAGAGTTCATAAACGGGATAATGTCACAGTCATGTGAAGAAATGACCATAAATTTAACATGACGAGTTAGCTTAGAGTGTGTGTTGGCTGATGCAACTCAAGTCACTAAAAAAACACACACTTTGTTTCCCTTATTCATGCAATCTGTGTGATGCATCTGAGCTCAGAGACGCAGGTCGTAACAAGCTCTGAAAGGTGACTGTAGAAAAACACACAGGCTCATACAAGCGGCCAATCCTTTCGCTTTTGTCGACTAAGATGTTTTCAAGTGGTTTTTGTGTTTTCGCTGGCACTACGATCAGACCAAGAAACTCACAAAGAAAGTAAAACAGAAAGAAGTAGATATTTTTCATGTGTTGCAAAACTCTTTGTTACTGCCTGATTGAAAATAAAACCCTCATGTAGTAACATTATCACTGCATTTAAGCAGATAAATGACATTTTCCAAACGTTTTTTAACTGTTTGTCTTTTTTTAAACATGTTGTATTTTATGGAAACATAATTCCCTATACCAAAATGCTGTATATGTCATGTAGCAGCCAAAATAAAGCAGGTTTTTGGGGTTTAGGTGTTTTAAAAATTTGGATTTTGCTGTTCCAGTCTTGACATTAGAAAGACTGTAAACAAATATGAAGTGGTGTTTTCAAGGCAGCAATCTCAACCCCTTTTTTAAGGTCTGTGTTTTCTTTATTAATCTTTTAATTGTTGGGTCTATAATGTAAAAATCACAAGTTATATATCAGAAATGCATATTTTAGTAAATTTAGAGTGTATTTTTTGTATTTTTAGGTGCTTTATAGCTTCTTGAATGGAAAATGAGATAAATGTATACACAAACAAAGTCTAAATAAATACATAAACAAACAGACATTTATTATTTTCTTTCTCTTGCAGGCTTGGCTGCAGCAGTATGGCTACCTGCCTCCAGGCGATGTCAGAGCCCAGGCCCTCCGCTCACCAAAAGCCATTGAAGCAGCGATATCAGCCATGCAGAGATTATACGGTTTGACTGTCACCGGCTCCATAGACACCAACACGTTAGAGTGAGTCCTGAACGTCTCTTTAGCACAGAATTGCCTAACACAGCAATTTTACGCTTTTTAAATAATGTGTCCTATGGTTGAGTTTGAGTATTTTACATACGAATTTTATTTTGTTGCCAGGGCGATGAGCCGGCCGCGATGTGGCGTCGCTGACAAGTTCGGCCCGCAGCTGAAAACCAACCTGAGGAGGAAGAGATACGCCGTGCAGGGTCTGAAGTGGGACAAGTCTGAGGTGACCTTCAGGTAAACGTCTATGCTGTTCAGTTATTTAATTGATTGTTTATTATTTAAAATGCTGATCACAATTTCTAAGACTCCAAGTTCAAATACTCATTTATTTGATTCTTAGCAATTGTTGCTTGTGTTGCCCGACCCAAAGTCCAAAACCCATAGATATTAAGTTTTCTATCACAGAAGAACAAGAAGTGGGCACCATACTATCCTGTATTGTAAAAAAAAGGCTGGAAAACAGATCAAATATTAAAACTAAGCATCCGATTTTAACTCAATGTGTCGTTTAACGTCACTCACCAATTGGTCTGTCTATTGGTCTGGTGTGGCACAGTGCATTCTGGTAGTTGTAGGTTTTCTACCTTTCATGGAAAAGCAAATGTCACAGTCCTTTTTCCTATTTTGTCAGGTCATGTAGCACCAAATTTAAAAGTATTTGCATTTTCTACTGCATTGACAGCCCAGTTTCTTTTACACTCAAAATACAAGTTCTAAATATGATTTTAACAGTCCACAAAAGAGCAAAAAAAAGAACAAAAATAGCATTGTTGATGTGCTGAACTGAATTTTTTTTGTATAATTTCTTAAAGTGGTGAGGCGATCTGCCTTATTCAACATTTATTCAAGATAAAGACACTTATTTTTATACTATTTTCCATAAAAGACTCAAAAACTAAAGACTTATCGACAGTAGTATGATGAATGTCTCTTTTGTGAAAGGTTTTTATTGTAAAGAATTAAGTAGGCTTTTTTGGCTTTACTTGCCTCCTTTCTGTTCTTCGGTGTATAATTTTGAGTTGACTGCATCCATCCCAGACCCTAAACTGTCTCCTGTTTGTCTCACAGCATACAGAACTACACCCCGAAGATCGGAGAGCGAGCCACATACGATGCTATCCGAAAAGCCTTCAAAGTTTGGGAGAGTGTGATCCCGCTCACCTTCAGAGAGATCCCCTACAGCCAGATCAGAGGCAACACTGACAAGTTCGCAGACATCATGCTCTCGTTCTCAGAGGGTTTCCATGGCGACAGCACGCCGTTTGACGGCGAGGGCGGTTTCCTGGCTCATGCCTACTTCCCCGGACACGGCATCGGAGGGGACACTCACTTTGACCTCGCTGAGCCCTGGACCACCGGGAACACGGACCA
This sequence comes from Plectropomus leopardus, assembly GCF_008729295.1. Taxonomy (NCBI): domain Eukaryota; kingdom Metazoa; phylum Chordata; class Actinopteri; order Perciformes; family Serranidae; genus Plectropomus; species Plectropomus leopardus. The sequence continues at coordinate 17,287,111 of NC_056485.1, read as the reverse complement.
GGGGGGTAAGAGAGAGAGAAGAGCAGAAAGTGAGATTTAGACTCTGGAAGAAATGAAACTAAATTTTATTTATTTCTCTTTGAAGGTAATGATGTTTTCCTGGTGGCGGTCCATGAGCTGGGTCACGCTCTGGGTCTGGAGCACTCCAACGACCCCTCTGCCATTATGGCGCCCTTCTATCAGTGGTTTGAAACCGAAAACTTCCAGCTACCAGACGATGACCGCAGAGGCATCCAGGCAATCTACGGTGGGTTGTTCTCCAAAAGGAACTGGGAATTTACTGGATATATTTTTAGTGATTTTCATGTTATGAAATCTACACATTTACATTTTTTACACTGTTTTTCTAAAGGGACATTAGTACTAATTTGGGTATTAGACACTTTCAGTACTGTAAAATGTTAGATAAATATGACCATATAATCTAGACTTTAACCAGAGAGTCTGTTGCCATGGTAGCAGCTCTGTATCACCTTAGGCCACTCATTTGTTAGAGAAAATTTGTCAGTAATGCCACATGACATCTTGCACAAACCCGCCATTTTTAAAGATACAGTCAACCGCAATTTTTCTAGTTTACTTGACCCGAATATTTTTCTTTTTTTTTCTTTTTTCAACATAAAGGCAACACATATAACATATAATACAGAAGATGCTCACAATAAATTCACATACTTATCATGTTTTTGTTCTTTTCATGTAAATTTTTAACACTACTAAGTACCTCTTTAATAGTAATACCAAATCCCAGAAAGCACTCAATAACTCAGCATTTACAAGTATGACAAATCAGTAATAATTAAAATAATAAAGTGTTAACCAAGGTTAAACATAGAAACAAAATATATTTTTTTAAAATGGCAGCCAGTAATACTACGCTGTACACCACACCATCCAATTGATGAAGATGTTCTTCTGTTTGACTGCAAATGAGTACCTACGTATATACAGTACATTAAAATATGCTGGATGGTCTTACACCAAATTAACTTTTCACTCTCTCTGACATCTTTTCACACAGGAAGCAAATCTGGGGCTCCCCCTCCTCCTCCTCGCCCGCGACCCACAAAGCCGTTGTACCCCGACAATGGCCCAGACATCTGTGAGGGACACTTTGACACCATCGCCATCCTCAGAGGGGAAAAGTTTGTATTTAAGGTATAGGAGACATTTCTTACAGATCAAATTATAGATCGTTCTCACTGCAGAAATTTTGACCTGTCATTATAGGAAAAGCTAAGGTGAATTACCATTAACACCAGCTCTGTTCTATGCAAGTCTCCAATTAATATATATCTACCCTTTGAAACCAACACAAATTGGTTTGAACAAAAACAAAGAAAATGAACTTAAAGAGGTTCAGAAAAAAATGCATTAAAATGCAATTATTCTACTTATTTAAAAAAAATTTAATATAAAACCATTATAATTATAAAAATAGTTTACCTTTTTTAAAAATAATTTTCTAATAATCATTGCCTCTTTTACAAAACAACTTTTTAGCATAGTTTCTTGTCACCTTTTACTAATTTCTTGCAATATGTTGTATATTTCTTGCCAAGTTGGTCATTGCCTTTTTCCACATTTTCAAAAGAAATTTAACTAAATTTTCACAAGTTTCAAAGGATCGGATAGCTTGGAGCACAATAAAGTGTAGATCCAGGTTTTAAAGGGTTTAGTAAAAATGTTTGAATATGTTCTACTGTTTTTCTAATGTATGTGTTTGTGTTTGCAGGATAAGTGGTTTTGGCGTGTGCGCAACAACAAGGTGTTGCAAGGTTACCCGATGACCATCAGTCACTTCTGGAGGGGCCTGCCCTCAAACATCAACGCCGCCTACGAGAGGGATGATGGGAAATTTATCTTTTTCAAGGGTAGGTCCAGTGTTAGATTTGATGGAAACCAGATCTGGGGCGGCTGAGTCACTGCAGCTGGTCGAGTGATGAATTTTATGTGCTATGACTGGTTTCCTTTCATCTCCTTTTCATCTGGTCTTCGTGTTTTCTGATTCTCTTCTCATCATCTTGCTGTTTTCCTCCAGGTGACAAGTACTGGGTTTTTAGTGAGTCCACCATGGACAAGGATTCCCCCAAGAGCCTGAAAGACCTTGGCACCGGTCTACCAAAAGACAAGATCGATGCTGCTCTCTTCTACACACCAACAGGACAGACGTACTTCTTCAGAGGCACCAAGTGAGTCTGTTGTCTATTCATAAACCTCTTTAAAGTGTGGTGAACTTGTAAAATGTGTAGTCTGACCTGTTTGGTCAACTTTGCATGGTTGACTTTGTTCCAAGCCTCTTATGCATTGGTAAGAAAACATTTTAAAACAAGTTTTTCCACTGATTTGGTATGGACATGGAAGGATTACTGGACTGGCCGGAGAATAGCGAAGGAAACCACAACCCTGCCTTACTCCTCTTGCCAAAATCTAACCAGTCCAACCACTGATGGTAGCTGGCCAATCATAGGTAGAGTAGGGCGGGCCATTCTTTTGCTATCCTCGGAAATTTAGCCTATTGGGCACAGGCCCAGTGGCCCAAAAAGTAAGGGGCACCCCCTGGCCGTTACCTGCAAACTGTCACTCAAATTAACTTACTACTGACCAAGGAGAGATTAAAATGATCACAAAGGAAAAAAAAAACGCAAAGAGGCACAAAATGTCTCCAATAAGGGACAAAACAATCACGTAGAGACAAAAAATGACCAAAAAAGACACAAAATGACCTCAAAAAGACACAAAATAACTACTAAGACACGCAAAACCACAAAAACATGCATTGTGACAACAAAGAGATACAAAACAATGACATAACAAGACAATAAACAACTATAAAGTCTGTGTGTCTTGGTGTACGAAAGGTGGGGGGGGCTTTTTCATGTCTGTGCCCAGGGGCCCATTGTCTTATAATATGCCCCTGAGTAGGGTGTCAGACAAGACAAAGGTCCCACAACAGCCAAAATATTACCATTCTTAAAGAAGTGTTGCAGGTTTAGAAACTGTGTCAGTTCAAAAACACATAAATCAATCCAAAACAAATACAACAATGTGCTGCAAATGAGGAAACATGCTGCAGAAAGCCAAAAACAAATACATAAACTGCAAATTGCAGGTACAGGAAAGATCCAAAGTCTAAAACAAATATTCCCAGACAACAGATGCAAGAGAAATTCGCTGCTGTTTGGGTAATTTGGTCCTCATTTCAAAGGACGAGTGACTGGAAGTACTCCTTTATCATCCTTTTAACTTTTTCTGTGACACACTGTATGAGCATTCCTGCAGCACTCATGCATAGATCAAATCTCTTTCCGTTTAGCCCAAACAAAAACTAATCACACTTTCTTTTTACAGTTGTAGCAACCTGTTGTAACTTGCACTCTTAAAATGCTTATCTGTGAACTTGTTATGAAGGGAGCATCCCACATTTTAGTTCTCTGACTCACAGTTTGTCACGCCGTCTTTGGTAACACTGCATAATGTGGAAAAAAGAAGATAAATAGTGGAGACCTTTGCTAAATTTTCAGTCTCTCTGAATGTGAAGACACTGAGTCTAAAATATATCAGAATCAGCCTAAAAACTACCACATGTTATTTCTGTGTAACCACAGAAAACCCCCATATTCCCCAAAACAACACTGAGGACATGAACTTTGCATTGCACCAATTAATCATCCAAAGCCAGATTTTCAGGAAAAAATGTTTTCCTACACTGTAGATCTTTTTAAATTTTTGTGTTTTGGTGTCATTTGCAGGTATTACCGTTTTAACGAGCAGACTCGCACCGTGGACAGCGGATATCCAAAACCCATCAGCATGTGGAGCGGGGCACCGGAGAACATCAAAGCTGCCATCATGAGTGAAGACGGATGTAAGTTTTCCTCCCCATGTTTTTATTCCAAGACACGAAGAGCTGAAACAACAAAAAGTCAATGGATTAAAAATTTATTGGCATCTTCTTTGACAATTCCTCACAATCAAGGAAAAATGTCAAACATTTCTGAGTTTAAGTTTCTTAAATGTGAAGATTTTTAACTTTGTCTTATGTGATTGTTAACTGAATATATTTGACTGTTGATCAGACAAATCAAGCATTTTTACCACATTACATCACAATATCAATTAACAGATTGATCTGTACACAAAATAATCATTTTCTATTGTTGACATAATAGAGCAGTTTTAGCCCAAACAGCTGTGCGGTACTGTTTCGAATTAAAGCAACCATCAAAAAATCTTGTACTCTCTACTTTCCGCAGCTTACACGTACTTCTACAAGGCCAACAAGTACTGGAAGTTCAACAACCAGTACATGAAGGTGGATTCTGGCTACCCCAAGTCTGTGCTCAGCGACTGGATGGGCTGCGAAGGCGATGAGCCCAAGAGGGGTCGGGAAGAGGAGGTGATCATCATCGAGGTGGACGAATCACAGAGCGGGGCCGGACCGGTCGCCGTGGTGATCCCTCTCCTCCTGCTGGTGCTGGTGGTGGTCACTCTGGGAGCGCTTTTGTTCTTCAGGAAGTACGGCACGCCTCGACGCCTCCTCTACTGCCAGAGATCCCTCCTGGACAAGGTGTAGAGAGGAGGCGATAGACAGACTGCCACAGAGGGACAGAAAGAGAGGAGGAGAGAACGAGGGCCGGGTGAGGATGGAAACTGAGCGGAGGAAGTAAAGGAGGAGGAGAAAGCGAACGGAGAAAAGACAGAAGAAACAGGGGGGAGGAGGGGAACAACGTGTTAAGTTTTGGGTGGCTTGTACGTGCCACAAAAGCGAGAAAAAAAAGGCCCTAGAAACTGAAATCAGGAAAAATGTGTATTTGTATGTTAAGTATTTACATGTACTGTGTTCGGAGATTGACAACATACCCACAGTCTCACGTAGAGAAGGGAAAATTACAAAGAGACTCATCCACGACTCCTCTCTCACATCCCAGGTTTAAAAACACAAACATCCCTCCTTCCTTCCTCTCCTTTAAACTGGACGACTCCAGCTGAACTGCTGTCTGATTCATTCACACCTTTGAGATTTGTGTCTCATTTTTGGGTTTTACTCAGAAATTCATCATCTCTGTTGAGTTTTTGCTCTGAAAAAAAATTGCTGTTGAGTTTCACTTTGAAAAACATGAACTCATTGTGACTTTTTTACTCTTGAATTCATTTATTTGGCAAAGTTTTGATATTTGGCTAAGCGGTATTTCCTATATTTCTTGTTTTTTGTTTCTACCACTAAGTAGGGCTGGGTATTAGACATTATACATCTGTAGTTCCACCTCAAGTTCTCTATTCTTATCTTGTGCAAAGCAATTCCCACAACGCAGATGCTGATAATAGAAATCTCTTCCCAGCTGGCCACCAGCGTCATTAGAAGATGACATTTGGTGATGAAAATACAACGTCAGGACGACATCTAAGATCAACGTCAACTTCAGGCATACTGACAACAAATGTCTGTTTAAAAAAAGGAAAAAAAAAAGAAGTAAAAGCAAAATTGAAGTCATAAAATAGCGCAGATTAAAATATAGGGCTAAAAAATAAAATATAGATAAGTAATATAAATTTGTGTTGACAGTATTGCAAATAAAGAAACTGAATGTAAACAGAATGTAAACAGGGATGAGCTTAATATATATGCGCATAAATGATTTCACAGCAGCTTTCTTTAAACCAAAAAAATTAAATGTGATGTTTTGCAATGAAATTGCAGAAGCAAGTGAAAATATCAAAAATCTGTGCATATTTTAGTGTATTTTAGCCATTCTGCTTTATGTTTTGAGGTTGAAAAGTGTTTTCCAATCAATGACTTTTTGTTCCATATCAATGATACAGAAAAAAAGCTTGGTGAAACTACGATGATTGGTCAAATTTGCAAAAACCTTGTGGTGATAAGCAAAAAAATTACAAGTTCATGCAGAAATCACAGGTATTGGTTGAATTTGCATTAACTATTTTGACATCATAACAACCTGGAGGGGCTGATATTGTGCAGCCTGAAATGTGTCTACTGCACACAGTATTAAAAATTGTCAGATTGGTAATCACTGAAGATTTCCTTCTTTAGTCTTTATTCCTTTAGGACAAAAAATTGCCTATTTTTTCCTATTTTATAAAGGTAAAGTTCTTTGACTGTTGCCTGTGCTTTGACAATAATAATATTTGAGAACTTTGGCTTCTCGTCAATGGAAATAAGTGCTCTTATGTTTCAAAATAAGGTACTAAAAGTGTTACATTGACACTAGTATGGAACATTTTTAACGATACCTAGCCCTACTACACAGTCCAGTAGCCAGAAGTAATTGTGGGCATTGTGCATTTCTGCAAACCATGAATACATTACATTTGTACATTTCTAAAGTGATAATATATGAGCTGACTTTGTCATCAGGAGGTGGATGGCGTGACACCACGGCGATACACATGCCGAGCTGTAGACCACTGTCTGAGAACAAAAAACAACAAAATGGGTTGTTTTTTGGGTGCTTTTAGCAAGACATCTGGACATTTCTGGTCAGAATTGTACCCCCAAAACTGGGTATTTTAAGCCCAGACATAATCTTTTCCAGAACCAACCCAAGATATATTTGTTCCTAAATATGATGACACTTAAACCGCAGCATTTTTCAGACATATCAGCAACATAATAGTGTATGAAATGTTACATTTTCAGGGTATGAAGAGATACACAATGCCAACATTTATACAGGTAATTGTGTCACGCTACAACAATTATTCAGTCAAATCTGCTTCACTCCAACCATGTTCAGTTTTAGTTAAAATCACCCGCCTCATGTTTGACGGAGCTGAGTATAACAGCGTGTCCCGTATGCACAGTGTTCGTGTCGATTGATGCAGATTTTTCAACAGTTAGGATTTTTGATTATTGTGTTTTTTAACCGGGATTATGTCCACAAATCTCAAACGTAACACGAGGTTGCCGGAGAAGATTCCCCACTTGTTGAAAAAAATCAAAAATGGTACAAAAACTAGAATCTTGAATATGATCCACAGGTTTCTCTCAGTGCAAGCAGTCAGACGGGAAAAATATTTCTTAAAAACGTGACTCGCGAATGACAGTTTTCAAACATTCCAGTACATTTGTTGTCGAATAGCAGAGCTGCTTGTCCAAATGTAAGCGGTACAACAATAAGGTGCAATTTTTAATTATTATCATTGTTACGGGAAATTGTTGTTATTATAAGTATGGTTATTGTTATTATTGTTCTCCTGGTAAAGTTATAATAATTTTTTTTTTGTCTTTTGTACATTGTCATCTGGAGTCCTGCTGGACAGAGGCATAACGTGACAATGGTGGAAATAAATCCCAGTTTACACTCAGCAGCATGTGATAAATTAGATCAGATCAGGGGGAGTAAATGTGACTTCAGGGAGTTTCGTATTACTAGGAAACGCCCGAAATTACAGAGATGTTGGCACAGAATAACAAGCGACTCTATTTATGAACTTTGATGGTGCTCAATGATTTTTTTTTTTTACATAAATCAAAATTGAAGGTGAATGCATTCAGTTAATAACAATGATAATGGTAATGATATTTATAATGATGATCATATCAATAAAATGGAATGAGATTTTTTTTTCTGCCTGTTTTCACTTTTGTATTTCATTAGATAAAGTGAAATTAAACTATTTTCTACAATCTTGGAATACATTTCTTCCATGCTTTCATACTCACTTCAAAAGTGGCTGAACACACACACACAC